>NW_027445438.1:1201652-1502066 GCF_035582795.1 Mycteria americana
CAAATCTGTCATTATCTCAAACCCTTCGTGCCCCACGTTGGGCGCCAAAAAGGACTGTCGTGGTTTAGCCCCAGCCGGCAACTAAGCACCACGCAGCCGCTCGCTCACTCCCCCCACAGTGGGATGGGGGAGAGAATCGGAAGAGCAAAAGCAAGAAAACTCGAGGGTTGAGATAAAAACAGTTTAATAGGTAAAGCAAAAGCCGCGCACGCAAGCAAAGCAAAGCAAGGAATTCATTCACTCCTTCCCATGGGCAGGCAGGTGTTTAGCTATCTCCAGGAAAGCAGGGCTCCATCACACGTAATGGTTACTTGGGAAGACAAACGCCATCACTCCGAATGTCCCCCCTTCCTTCTTCTTCCCCAGCTTTATATACTGAGCATGACGTCATATGGTATGGAATAGCCCTTTGGTCAGTTTGGATCAACTATCCTGGCTGTGTCCCCTCCCAGCTTCTTCTGCACCTGGCAGAGCACAGGAAGCCGAAAAGTCCTTGACTAGTACAGCAACAACTAAAACATCTCTGTATTATCAACACTGTCTTCAGCACAAATCCAAAACATAGCCCCATACCAGCCACTATAAAGAAAATTAACTCTATCTCAGCTGAAACCAGGACAGTACAGTAAAGAGTATGGCTGGAGTTCCTGGCCCCCCAGTTACGTGGTGCAGGGCACTTAATGAGCCTGCTGTAGCCTTCTCCTTGGCCATGGAAGGAACTGGCACACCCCCCAGGCTCACACTGATGTACAGGTGGTGCACAGCTAGGCTTTGCATACCCAGGGATCAGGACTTTCAGGGCTTGTCATGGAGAGCCCTACAGAATTGTTCAGGCACAGTCACTAACTGCAACTAGTTGATTGATTTCCTGTTCAGTTGATGAACTCACTTATAATTTTCTTCTTTTTTTTTCTCTCTCCATTTTCAGAATGAAACAAATTGCAGATGGCCACTAAAATGTTCATAGAAAGTGTTTTACTTTCTATGTTCAAGAAAAATGTTCGTAGAAAATGTTCATAGAAAGATTCAGACAGACATTTTGTACCTTTCACAGTGTTAGTGTCAATATAGGTATTGTTTAAAATTAAAGGGAAGGATAACATATGAATTGTCTATATCAAATGCTATAAACAATACATAGCACAAATAGCCTAACTCTAAAGGTGCTGATGACAGCTGTTAAGGGACAAGTTCAGTTTTCTGGTGTTATTTCTCAGAGACACACTGACAGGCTAATCTTCTCTTTCTCACTCTTCTTTTACTTTGGAGCTGCTTAAATTGACACTACCATTGAGAGAAATCTTCCTATAACCTCAGGCCAAGTGTTCTTGCTTTATTTGTTCTTGATGTAGCTAGCTATTCCCAAAAAAGTGCCCAGAAAAGGGTGGTATTACAAAGTTATAAATGATTGAGTGATCATAAAATACAGTTATTAAATTTTAACTTAATTTGATGTGATTTGAATATTAATGAAGCACTTTTTATTTTCCACTATAGCAATTAAACTGCAATAGGGCTGTTAGATGGCTTACAGTAATAACAACACCTGGAAACAAATTAGTTATAATGAAGGAAGGTGTCTGTTTTTACTATGTAAATCAAAACAAGGAGCTGTGAATTTAAGATCAGGACACAGTCACTGGGGTCTTGATCCAGTGCAGGTGAATTTGATGAGTTTTGATATGCTCCAATTGGAGCAGGACATGGTCCTTAGTGTTTTGGGGGTGTCATGGTTCTGATTTCCTGAGAGTCATGCTGTCCCCATGCGTCAAAATTTGCCCCTTGACTCCACTTCAGTAGAAGCTGAAGGTATTCTCCGCAACAAAAATTTAACAAGTAACTTTTAAATTTTAATTTATTTTTTTAAGTTATTTTGTATATACATTTCTCTGCTGCTACTCTTGATCCAATATTTTTTCTTTTTGGTACTTCTGGGATACAAGTAAGTCTTCAACTCGAGTGGCACTGAACAGAATGGCCTTGCTAGAGATTGATGTTTTCTTTCTTGTGACTGTGTTTAAAATTCTTTGTGTTAAAATTTGAGAATCATGTTAAATTTAAAAAGGTGACATTTGTATTCACTCAATTTCTGTAGTCTAGTATTACATAACTAGCAAATGTTTTGTGTGATGACAGAGGTTCGGTTTTTCCTTAAATTGATAGTGTCTATTGAATAAAATTGGGAATATCTGCATTTGCATGGAATACTTGTTACTGCTCATTGTCACTTGTTTGCTGTTAATACTGTTCTTCCATCTTACAAAGTTTATAAGGGGTTTACTGAAATTAAGTCACTCCCATCATAGAAGAAGATCAGGTTCGAGACCACCTGAGGAACCTGAACATACATAAGTCTATGGGACCTGATGAGATGCATCCCAGAGTCCTGAGGGAATTGGCTGATGTAGCTGCCAAGTCACTCTCCATCATATTTGAAAAGTTGCGGCAGTCAAGCGAAGTCCCCAGTGACTGGAAAAAGGGAAACATCATGCCCATTTTTAAAAAGGGTAAAAAGGAGGAACCTGGGAACTACTGACCTGTCAGCCTCACCTCTGTGCCTGGGAAGATAATGGAGCAGATCCTCCTGGAAGACATGTCGAAACATATGGAAGACAGGGAGGTGATTCGAGACAGCCAACATGGCTTCACCAAGGGCGATTCATGCCTAACTAATCTAGTGGCCTTCTATGATGCAGTGACTACATCAGTGGACAAGGGAAGAGCTATGGATGTTATCTACCTGTACTTCTGTAAGGCCTTTGACATGGTCCTCCACAACACTCTTGCCGCTAAATTAGGGAGATATGGGTTTGACGGATGGACTGTTAGATGGATAAGGAACTGGCTGGATGGCCGTGAACAAGGAGTTACAGTCAATGGCTCAATGTCCAAGTGGAAACCAGTGACGAGTGGTGTCCCTCAAGGGTCCGTACTGGGACCTATACTATTTAATATCTTCATCAGTGACATAGACAGTGGGATTGAGTGCACCCTCAGCAAGTTTGCAGATGACACCAAGCTGAGTGGTGCAGCTGATTTGCGAGAGGGAAGGGATGTCATCCAGAGGCACCTGGACAATTTCGAGAAGTGGGCCCATGTGAGACTCATGAGGTTCAACAAGGCCAAGTGCAAGGTCCTGCACCTGGGTCAGGGCAATCCCCCATATCAGTAGAGACTGGGGGATGAATGGATTGAGAGCAGCCCTGTGGAGAAGGAATTGGGGATATTGGTGGATGAAAAAATAGATATGAGCCAGCAATGTGTGCTTGCAGCCCAGAAAGCCAACCGCATCCTGGGCTGCATCAAAAGAAGCATGGCCAGCAGGTCAAGGGAGGTGATTCTGCTCCTCTATTCCGCTCTGGTGAGACCCCACCTTGGTGCTGCATCTAGCTCTGGAGTCCTCAGTACAAGAAAGACATGGACCTGTTGGAGCGGGTCCAGAGGAGGGCCACGAAAATGATCAGAGGGATGGAATATCTGTCCTCTGAAGAAAGGCTGAGAGAGTTGGGGTTGTTCATCCTGGAGAAGAGAAGGCTCCAGGGAGAACTTATTACGGCTTTTCAATATATAAAGGGGGCTTATAAGAAAGACGGAGACCTTGGCCTGTAGTGACAGGACAAGAGGTAACGGCTTTAAACTGAAAGAGGGTAGATTTAGTTTGGATATAAGGGAGAACTTTTTTATAATTAGGGTGGTGAGACATTGGAACTGGCTGCCCAGAGAAGCTGTGGATGCCCCATCACTGGAAGTGTTCAAGAGATTCTTATCGTTGTAGCTGAGGTTTCTCAAAACCTTTCTGAATCTGGCCATCAAGGGGAAAAGTAAGGCACAGGAAGTTTTTAGAATAGAATAGGACAGAATAGTTCAGTTGTAAGGGACCTACCACAGTCATCTAGTCCTACTGCCTGACTACTTCAGGGCTGACCAAAAGTTAAAACATTAAGGGCATTGTCCAAATGCCTCTTAAACACTGACAGGCATGGGGTATCAACCACCTCTCTAGGAAGCCTGTTCCAGTGTTTGACCACCCTCTCAGTAAAGAAATGTTTCCTAATATCTATTCTGAACCTCCCCTGACACAGCTTTGAGCCATTCCCACGCATCCTGTCACTGGATACCAGAGAGAAGAGCTCAGCACCTCCCTCTTCACTTCCCCTCCTCAGGAAGCTGTAGAGAGCAATGAGGTCGCCCCTCAGCCTCCTTTTCTCCAAACTAGACAAACCCAGAGTCCTTAGCTGCTCCTCATAGGACAGGTGTCGTGATTTAAACCCAGTCAGCAACTAAGCATCGTGGTTTAAACCCAGTCAGCAACTAAGCACCGCAGAGCTGCTCAGTCACCCTCCACCCCCCTCCCAGTGGGATGGGGGAGAGAATTGGAAAAAAAAAACCACCCGTGGGTTGAGATAAAGGCAGTTTAATAGGACAGCAGAGGAAGAGAAAGTAATAGTAATAATAATGATAAAAGAATGTACAAAACAAGTAATGCACAATGGAATTGCTCACCACCCGCTGACCAATGCCCAGCCAGTCCCCGAGCAGCGATCACTACCCCCCAGCCAACTCCCCCCAGTTTCTATACTGAGGATGACATCATATGGTATGGAATAGCCCTTTGGCCAGTTTGGGTCAGCTGTCCTGGCTGTGCCCCCTCCCAGCTTCTTGTGCACCTGGCAGGGCATGGGAAGCTGAAAAGTCCTTGACCAGTGTAAGCATTACTTAGCAACAGCCAAAACATCAGCGTGTTATCAATATTATTCTCATACTAAATCCAAACCACAGCACTATACCAGCTACTAGGAAGAAAATTAACTCTATCCCAGCCAAAACCAGGACAACATGCCCTTCCAGCCCTTTCACCAGCTTTGTTGCCCTCCTCTGGACACATTCAGGGACATTAACATCCTTTTTAAATTGAGGGCTCCAGAACTGCACACAGTACTCAAGGTGAGGCTAAATAAAGTAACTACAATCAATTGAGCAACAGTCTTATTTAAACTCATTTGCATCAGATAAGTGAATTACTTCTGCAGTTGGTCACATGGGGTTGACTGTGTGTTAGAAGCAAATTAAACTTTGAATTATGAACTCTCAACAAAACCAAGAACAATGTATTACCATTTCTTTTCTGTGTGGAAAGCTGATGCAGTTTTATATGTAGTTGTTTTGCTACATTGGTTAATAACACACCAGCTAAAAATATCTGTCTCTTTGAAACCATATGATGTTTAGATATTCTTCTAAAATTTTCAGTTATGCTAATCCTAAATGCTTTTTTCTGTTTTAGGTTCCAAAATACTATTTTTAGTAATTCTTTTGTATGTGTAAAGCCATTAATCTTTCACAGACATCATGATTTTCATTTAAGTGGAGATTCCAATAACTCTCTAAGCATTACATTAAGGAAGGCTTGATATTACAGAATCACAGAATCGTATAGGTCAGAAAAGACCTTTAAGATCATCGAGTCCAACCATAAACCTAACACTACCAAGACCACCACTATACCATGTCCCTAAGCACCTCATCCAAACGTCTTTTACATACCTCCAGGGATGGCGACTCAACCACTTCCCTGGGCAGCCTGTTCCAATGCTTGATAACCCTTTTAGTGAAGTAAAATTTCCTAATATCCAGTCTAAACCTCCCCTGGCTCAACTTGAGGCCATTTCCTCTCGTCCTATTGAGATTAAGTTAATTAATTAACTTAATTTCTGTATGTCAGAATTTGTAGCTTTATAACATTGGATCATGTGCCTTATTGAGCATATTCCACAAGATTATAAGAAAAAGATTGCTGTTTAGTAAGATAAATATGCCATCTTTGTTCTTTTCCCTTTGTCCTGGTTTCAGCTGGGATAGAGTGAATTTTCTTCCTAGCAGCTGGTATAGTGCTGTGCTTTGGATTTAGTATGAGAATAATATTGATAACACACTGATGTTTTAGTTGTTGCTAAGCAGTGTTTACACTGGTCAAGGACTTTTCAGCTTCCCATGCCCTGCCAGGTGCACAAGAAGCTGGGAGGGGGCACAGCCAGGACAGCTGACCCAAACTGGCCAAAGGGCTATTCCATACCATATGACGTCATGCTCAGTATAGAAACTGGGGGGAGTTGGCCGGGGGGTAGCGGTCGCTGCTCGGGGACTGGCTGGGCGTCAGTTGGCAGGTGGTGAGCGGTTGTATCACTTGTTTTTTTCCTGGGTTTTGTTCCTCTCTCTCTCTCTTGTTGTTTTCCTTCTCATTACAATTTATTTTTGTTGTTGTTGTTGTTGTTCCAATTATTAAACTGTTCTTATCTCAACCCATAAGTTTCTTTACTTTTGCTCTTCCGATTCTCTCCCCCATCCCACCAGCGGGGGAGGGTGATCAAGCGGCTATGTGGTACTTAATTGCCGACTGGGGCTAAACCACAACACCCTTTTAGTATTGAATTCAGAGAATAACATATTGATCAATATTAGGTGTATCCCATCACATCAAAGTAGTAATGCATGTTTGCATTAATAAAGTCTAGGTTAGAGAAATGAGCATGTAGTCCGATATGGCTATGCACATGCATCTCTCTCTGAAATTAGATCTCTATGTGCAAATATTCTGCATTGCTTTTGCATATTGCTTTGTGAAAGCTTGAATTCTCATTCTGTTAAGCATGAAGTATCTTGCAATATAAGTGCTGCAATAGATGCTCAGGTGGGCAAAGTGAGACACTCAACATTTCCTCTGTAGCCTATACCTATTCTCACATCTGATATACCTGTGCATCCCATGGAAAGAATGGGTATATAAAGTGTATTTATTACTTGAATAATGGTGATCTACAGGAAGGAGAAATCTGAAGTGGGGGGATGCTTTGCCATAGCTTTGAAAATCTGTTTGATATCTTTCGATGTAGGACACAAAAGCAGATGCCACCTGCTTTTTTTCATGCTACTTGAGAACACTATCAGACTGCCAGAAGTACCCTCAGCTTGGTAAATCTAGGCTATGCTCACAACATCAAGTCATCTTACTTTTTACCTTTTAAAATTAATTACTTAGTATACATTTTTTTCTTTCTTTCAGTATTCCATAACTTCTCTTAAGACCATCCCAGAATTATACAGAAGGTGTGAGTCACAAAATGAAGACAGCTCAGGTATGATGCCTGCTTCTGTCTACCCGTCATTTTCTAAGCTGCTTTTTACCATGTACAGCTTGGCAACAATTGCTTCTTGGCAGTGTGCTGTTGTTTTGTTTTTTCTCATTTTTGTACATGACTTTTTTTCAACAGATGTTAGTTCATTAGAAGGAAAAAAGTTCCAAAAAGGGAACACCTATTTGTGTCATAAATGCTGTAAACTTCATGAAGCTATCAGCAGTTAAAGAATGTTACTGTACCCTTATGTCAGGGAGATGGGCTCTTGCATGCATATCAGAAATGAATTTCACTAGTAATTTTCCTGTAGAGCTGAGTAAAAGCTGAGTTCTTTGTTATTTTCTTTATACTCACAACAATTTAAAGATATTCTAATGTTTGTCATTAGACTGTAAGCATCACAGAAACTTCATGTCACAAGGATTAAGTTTCATCTGTGTATGAGGCAGTCTTGATGGTTGGGTAAAATTCATATAAATACCCTATAATTCTACAGATGCTCATATACCAGATAAAAATCTCCCTCGCACCCTTCCACTTCTTGGATACAGAGATGGCATTGAAAAATGCTCTGAAGTCAACAGATCCTTCCAATTGGAAACATGTTATAAGGATCTTTTTTAGAAAGTTCCAGATGATAGATAAATTTTGATTCCTAAAATCAAATATGACAAAGTGATTAAATTGCCAGAGAAGTTGCTTCCTAATTGTCCCCTTTTATGACTGTTCACCCCCAAGTAGCTCTAGGATGCATATAAATAAAACCTATAAATATACCTACAGGCCTCTTTATTCACATTTTCTATTTTCCCTTCCTCAGGAGCACAGAGCACAATATATGGTCAAGAGCTACTTTTGCAAATTTGATCCTTACAAGTTTTCATCAGATGCTATTTTCTTTAGTGTTGAGGAAATGCTTTGCCACCTCAGCTCTATCAGGCAACATTGCACTTCTTTATTAATGTCAATGAAAAGTCTCCCCAGTTTTTCGGTTCCTCTTATACTTGGATGATCCCACTGATGTGTTATCTATGTCTCTCATCATTAGCGAATAAAAGTTAAGAATTCTGACAGCATCTTTGGAAATAAGAAATTTTGTCATCTCCTTTTTGTATTTGAGATATTGGTGCACAAAAGAGATGTGGGTCATCCAAGATTATACCAGAATTATTTGACATATTTTGGAATCAAGTTAGTTGCTCCAGGTTCCTCCCACCTTAAACACAGACCATCCTGTATTGTTGTTTGTAAAGGAATCAAACAATTAGTGTTTATTTGACCCAGACTTTCAATGGCCTCTGCCTGACTTCGTAAGTATGGAGAGATGAGCAAGAGGCTTTTCTGCTGGAGCAGCTGTTAAAGACTACTCACATCAACAACCCCTGCTGTGCTGGTGCTTTGGAGGACATAGACACTACTTGCTTCTGCTTCCTCAGGGAACAAGCATCTGAAAACAGAGTGGAGGAGATTCAGGGTTTCAGCCATGCTCTGCTCCACTCTGGGCTATAATCTCAATGTTTTGTATAGGGGGGAGCCATGCTCTTAACTGCCTAAGCACTGGTAAAGCCTATACAGCACACAAGGAGACAAAAATGGCACAAAGAAAGATTGTATCTACCAGTCTGATTTGCTTTGCTCCCTACTGCTTATGTGGTTAAATGCCATATCCTAATCCTTTATTAAATGCAGTGTGAATTCATCATCCCAATTAAGTAAAGAATATGTTCAGAAGTCGGTAAAAATATTGCTACTTGTTCTCGGTATTCCAGTTTGTTTGTAAAGTAATGCTCCACCAATATGTTGGGAAGAAAACAAAGAAGTGGAAATGCCTTATTCCACAATAATTGTAATGAAAGAAAAGAGAAATACATGACTGAGCAATGATCCAAGACAGATTTGTAACAAAGATCATTGCTTCTTTGCAGTGTCAGATTTAACAATTTTATCATCACTGTTTTATGTAAATATGTGTTATTAAGGTTAGAAAGTAAAAAAGCCTATTCAGCCTAACAACAGAATAAATGTGAGTTTAAGGAAAGTGATGACAAACAAAAGGTTGATGCCTTTTTCTCTGTCTAGACCTGCTGTGCTGAAAGCAGTGTTTCAGCAGTGTTTCAGTGAAAGCAGTGGACTCAGACAGAACTCATTTCTATACCAAGTGCTTATTAGTTCCTGTCAGAACAAAAGAGCTGGGAAAGATATGGTATCCATTTCCCTGTATCACTTGGAAAAAAATTCACATGCAAATAAAGCCAACATAAAAGTGTAGGCCTTTGAACCTAGAATCTCACACAATACTTAAATAAGTCAGTACAGTGAGTTATTGTATTGGCCCACTAAGTTACATACCTTTTGATTAATATTTTTATTTTTTCTTGGGAAATGTATTCTTAAGTGCTTCCAAAAGTATTAAGGTAATTTTCAGACATCTGTAACTACTAAGCTGTACTAATCTTTTACTTCAAACATTAATGTTTTATTGAAAGTGTATATATCTGTTTCCGTAGGAAGGTGTTTGTGGCAAATTGTGCTTTTTGACCACAAATTAGATTCCACTGATATGTAGTTAGCATGTGTAATAAATCTGTTATGTTTAAACTGTATTCTTGACTTTGAGAATGCATTAATTCTTAGTATATGTTAAAAGGGGCCTAGAAAGGCAAAACTGACTAAGGGCTTTAGTGGTTTTAGTGGAGTCCTTCTACTGAAAATAACAAATTTTTTTTAAAAAACCCTCTTTGAGTTCCACTGATTATGGTGTCCTGGTTTCGGCTGGGATAGAGTTAATTTTCTTCCTAGTAGCTGGTATAGTGCTGTTTTGGATTTAGGATGAGAATAATGTTGATAACACACCGATGTTTTAGTTACTGCTGAGCAGTGCTTACACAGAGTCAAGACCTTTTCTGCTTCTCACACCACCCCACCAGCGAGTAGGCTGGGAGTGCACAAGAAGTTGGGAGGGGACACAGCTGGGACAGCTGACCCCAACTGACCAAAGGGATATTCCATACTATATGATGTCATGCTCAGTATATAACCTAGGGGAAAAGCTGGCTGGGGGTCCACTGCTTGGGAACTGACTGGGCATCGGTCAGCAGGTGGTGAGCAATTGCATTGTGCATCACTTGTTTTGTATATTCTTTTATCATTATTATTATTATTTTCCCATTCTTTTCTGTCCTATTATCTTTATCTCAACCCATAAGTTTGACCTTTTATTTTCCAATTCTCTCCCCCATCCCACTGAGGGGAAGGAGTGAGTGAATGACTGTGTGGTGTTCAGCTGCCAGCTGGGCATAGTGGAAGTTAATTAGGAGAAAGATTTTAGGTCACTTGAGCTCCCTTTTTCCTTTGCAAGTCAGGTTGACTCATCAAACTCCATATCCTACAGTACACTGAAGATAATGCACTGGAAGTTCCACAGCTATTTATATGTAAGTATATATGTACATTAAGGGATGGAAAGTTTGACTGAGAAGCCCAACAAACAGAGAAGTGGAAAATGAGGCATCATACCTGAATAAGTAGGTTTAATTTTCAGATTAAATCATAATTTCCACTTATTGCATGAAAAATCCATCTTCCAGAGAAAACAAACTTTTAAAAATAAAATACTTGTTGCTATTGTTAAACAAATCCTCTAAAAAAAAATCAGGAGAAAAAATTTTCACCCACCCTGGTGTTCACCTCCCAGAAAGTCATTCTACTGTTCTGATGCATCTCCATGCAGTAAGAATAGCAGAGTGTAAACTAGCATAGTCTGTCAGCGCCAGCATCAATGCCACTAGGCTTTTATTGGTGCCCATTACTTGATTAAAACTACTTTGTAAATGTTTACAATGTATTTCCTATTTGAAGAAGGTTTCTTTTTTGGAGTGTGAAATTCTTCAGTTATTGTAATAGAGTTGTCATTAAATCTGCTTAGATGTGAATACAGCATGTTATGTAATTTTTGTTCCCAGGGCTAAGTATATCTTTAAAATACGCTGTGTCGTGTAACACATCTGGTAATAAGAAGCAGTTCTAAATCACATTCCGCTATTTCTCTAGTTTCCAGCAGCAGCTGGAACTGCGAAGTCTCAACTCTTATTGGAAATGCACAGAAACCAACAGGAATTGCAGATATGTGCAATAAATTCAGATCAGTGAAGAGGGTTTCCCCATTAAAGCACCAGGCAGAGAGCTCTGAGAACAATGAAAGTGATGACCAAAAGAACCAGAAGGGAGAATACCAGAAAAGTGGTGATTCTCAGTCTGCACCTCTGAATGATGACCAGAGCCCAGGAGAACAAGAATGCTTTAAAAGTAAAAACATCGAGCACGCTGTTCTACTTGGGAAGCTAGAGCACTATGACCTGGATATGGATGAAATTTTGGATGTGCCTTTTATTAAATCAAGCCATCAACTTGTTCCTTTTACAAAGGTAGCTCCTGAGAAAAAACTTTTGGGTGTGTGTTCAACAGTTAATGGTCTTAGTGGCAAGACCTGCTCTGCAGGGAACACAGAGAACTTGCCTGCCAGCATGACACAGTTCTGTGTTTTGGCCCCTGTGAAAGGCTCTCAGCTGAGAAAAACGCAGCACATTGTCCTTGATCAACACAAGCATTTAACACAAGAATTAGAGCTTTCACAGCCCTTAAAGTATAGCTCAGTCCATAAATCTGAAACCCAGAGCAAGGGCTTCCTCAGCATGACATTTCTTCATCCTCAGGCTCATAAAAATGAGAAGACTATGCCAAACTGTCACCTGAGGACTTTTCACCTGCAGATGACAGTGGCAGAAAGCAAGCAGCTTAATGAACTGAATATGAACTGGAGCAGCTCAGGAAGGGCAGAAGAGAGGAATGAAGAGGTGAAAAAAATTAAGAGCATCTTAAACATTGTCAAGGAAGGCCAAATATCATTACTGGTAAGTATCATCTTTTTCATAAACCACATAGAATAAGAGATTTCTGTGATGTGGTTCATTAAGCCAGCAAAGCTGATGAAGTGCATATTTTGCACTCCCGCTCTGTTTGTGCACCTTAGAAATTTAGCATACTGGTTTCCAAATGGAAAGTTTTCATCTTTAAATCATATATGTAGCAAATCCAAGATGTTAGTTTTATGTAAATGTGGACAAGATTGCTAGTTTATGCAGTAAACTGAAGTCATACAGAAGGCAGGTGTTTTAAATCTTGAGATCACTTGAATATCGAATTTATATCTTAACTGAGTTTTGCTTTTCACAACATTTGTAAATTGCTTTGTTCAGTTATTGGTAGTTTGCCTCAGTTGTTATTTAGAGGCTGATGAGAAGTAGTTATTTAGAGGCTGTAAAAAATGGGCTTCTGTTGTATTCTGATTATTATTTAGGAGTGTTTATGCCAGCTTGCTGCAGCAGCATTCTCAGGCAGGAGATTTCTCTAAAGCCTCATTGGCCTCTGACCCATATGAAGTTTTCAGTTAATTCTAGTGCTGTGATCAGACACTATCAATGATTGTTCCCAAAGTAACTACATGCAAGTTAACACAATGATGCAGAGCATGTGATCTCCACTCAGAATGGCTGTTGGAGGCACAGTGTATGTATAAAAACTTTTGTTAGATTTTTGTTTAGCTTTTCTGTTTACCAGTCTAAATCAAGCACAAAGGCACATTATTAAGATAGCAGCAAAGACAAAGGCAGACTTATTAAAAGACTAGACAGAGGCAGAAGAATATATTAGTGCACAGTAAGAAATAAAAGCAGATAAAATTCACCCAAAAATGGGAAATAAAAGTCTTCTGTGTTATAGCTACATTTTATATGGTGCTGAGCACAAGCTATCACTTATATGATGAGCAAATTTAAATATGAACATTTTTAGGAGTAATGGATGTTTTCTGTTCTATTACTCATCAATATAATGGCAAAAAAAAGAAAAGGAACCAAATGCAAAATACACATACACTGTGAAAATTTGCAGTTACTTTGTGGAACAGAGTAGTACAGAGATGTAAAGCTACACAACCAGACCTTGCACCATTATCACAGAATCATAGAATGATAAAATGGTTTGGGTTGGAAGGGACCTTTAAAGGTCATCTAGTCCAACCCCCCTGCAATGAGCAGGGACATCTTCAACTAGATCAGGTTGCTCAGAGCCCTGTCCAACCTGACCTTGAATGTTTCCAGGGATGGGGCATCTACCACCTCTCTGGGCGACCTGTTCCAGTGTTTCACCACCCTCATCGTAAAAAAATTCTTCCTTATATCTAGTCTGAATCTACCCTCTTTCATTTTAAAACCATTACCCCTTGTCCTATCACAACAGGCCCTGGTAAAAAGTCTGTCCCCATCTTTCTTATAAGCCCCCTTTAAGTATTGAAAGGCCGCAATAAGGTCTCCCCAGAGCCTTCTCTTCTCCAGGCTGAACAACCCCAACTCTCTCAGCCTGTCCTCAGAGGAGAGGCATTCCATCCCTCTGATCATCTTCGTTGCCCTCCTCTGGACCCACTAAAACAGACATGTCTTTCTTGTACTGAGGACTCCAGAGCTGGATGCAGTACTCCAGGTGGGGTCTCGAGGGGCGGAATCATCTCCCTTGACCTGCTGGCCATGCTTCTTTTGATGCAGCCCAGGACGCGGTTGGCTTTCTGGGCTGCAAGCACACGTTGCTGGCTCATATCTATTTTTTCATCCACCAATATCCCCAAGTCCTTCTCCACAGGGCTGCTCTCAATCCATTCATCCCCCAGTCTCTACTGATATGGGGGATTGCCCTGACCCAGGTGCAGGACCTTGCACCTCATGAGTTTCGCCTGGGCCCACTTCTCGAAATTGTCCAGGTGCCTCTGGATGGCATCCCTTCCCTCTAGCAAATCAACTGCAGCACTCAGCTTGGTGTCATCTGCAAATTTGCTGAGGGTGCACTTGATCCCACTATGTCACTGATGAAGATATTAAACACTACTGGTCCCAATATGGACCCCTGAGGGACACCACTTGTCACTGATCTCCATCTGGACATCGAGCTGTTGACCACTACTCTCTGGATGCGACCATCCAGCCAATTCCTCATCCACCAAACAGTCCACCCATCAAATCCATATCTCTCCAATTTAGAGAGAAGGATGTTGTGGGGGACCATGTCAAAGGCCTTACAGAAGTCCAGGTAGATAACATCCATAGCTCCTCCCTTGTCCACTGATGTAGTCACTCCATCATAGAAGGCCACTAGGTTGGTCAGGCAAGACTTGCACTTGGTGAAGCCATGCTGGCTGTCTCGAATCACCTCCCTGTCTTCCATGTGTTTCGACATGTCTTCCAGGAGGATCTGCTCCATTATCTTCCCAGGCACAGAGGTGAGGCTGACAGGTCGGTAGTTCCCAGGGTCCTCCTTTTTATCCTTTTGGATAATAAAAATGGGTGCAATGTTTCCCTTTTTCCAGTCACCACGGACTTCACCTGACCGCCATGACTTTTCAAATATGATGGAGAGTGGCTTGGCAGCTACATCAGCCAATTCCCTCAGGACTCTGGGATGCATCTCATCAGGTCCCATAGACTTATGTATGTTCAGGTTCCTCAGGTGGTCACGAACCTGATCTTCTCTTACAGTGGGAGGGACTTTGCTCCCCCAGTCCCCATCTTGCGGTCCATCCACTCGAGAGGTGTGGGAAGAGAGATTGCCAGTGAAGACTGAGGCAAAGAAGTTGTTGAGTACCTCAGCCTTCTTGTCTGTTGTTACCAGTTTGCCAGTCGTATTCATCAGAGGGGGTACGCTTTCTTTGACCTTCCTTTTCTGGCTGATGTACCTATAGAAGCCCTTCTTGTTATACTTTGTGTCCCTTGCTAAGTTCAGCTCCAGCCATGCCTTGGCCTTCCTGATCCCATCCCTACACAACCGGGCAGCATCCCTATACTCTTCCCAGGATACCTGTCCCTGCTTCCACTGCCTGTGCGTTTCCTTCTTGCCCTTTAGTTTGACCAGCAGGTCTTGACTCATCCATGCTGGTCTCTTGCCTTCCTTTCCTGATTTCTTACACCTGGGGATCGAGAGCTCTTGCGCTCTATGGAAAGTGTCCTTAAAGATCTGCCAGCTCTGTTCTGCTCCCTAGTCCCTGAGGGCAGTTTCCCAGGGGGTCCCATTGACTAACTCCTTGAATAGCTGGAATTTTGCTTTCCTAAAATTCAGGGTCCTGACTATACTCTTCACCTGACCCATATCCCTCAGGACTGTGAACTCCACCAGTGCATGATCACTGCAGCCCAGGCTGCCTCCAATCTTGATGTCACCGATTAGCTCACTTGCATTGGTGACCAACAGGTCCAGTATCGCATCCCATCTGGTAGGGCTGTCTATATACCTGGCTTAAGAAGTTATTCTCCATGCACTCCAGGAGTATCCTGGATTGCCTATAACTCGCTGTGCTACTTTTCCAGCAGATGTTGGGGTGGTTGAAGTCCCACAGCAGGACGAGAGCCTGCGAGCACGATGCCTCCTGTAGCTGGAGTAAGGCGGCTTCATCAATAGGCTCTCCTTGATCAGGCGGCTTGTAGTAAACACCAACCACAAGGTTCCCTTTGTTGCCTCAATCTCTGATTCTTACCCATAAGCTTTCAACCTGCTCATGGCTATTCTTCAGAGACAGCTCTTCACAATCTATCCATTTCTTGATGTAGAGGGCAACCCCTCCGCCCCTCCTTCCTTGCCTGTCCCTTCTGAACAGCCTGTAGCCATTGATAGCTGCACTCCAGTCATGGGATTCGTCCCACCAAGTTTCAGTAATGGCAACTAGGTCGTAGCTTTCTAGCAGCATGGTGGCTTCCAACTCCTCCTGTTTGTTGCCCATGCTGCATGCATTGGTGTGGAGGCACTTCAGCTGGGCTGTTGGCCGTGTCACCTTCTTAGAGGAACACACCTTAATTTCTTTGAGGTATTTCACTGGTGTTTCCTGTTGGCTCCTATTACCTCAGGAGCCCTGGCTCATCTCCATAAGACTTCAAGTGTGCTGCAGTGTACCCAGCACATCTCAGAGCAACAGGCTGAGGGCCCTCACTAGCACCCCGTCCCTCTAACCTTGGTGTGTCATCCCATGGCTCATCACAGGTGAGCCTGATGTTATCCCCTTCCCCCTTCAAGTGTAGTTTATATGACAATTGTTATATGACAATTGAATTAGAAAGAGAGAAACTATGCAGTGACTCAAGCCAGTGAGCATCCTACCTCTCTATCCTATCTCTAATAGTAGCCAGGTACTGTATAGGGAAGTGAAAAGCTCCTGTTTTTGAGAGTTATAAAAGAACATGCCTATGGGAAAATATCTTTGACTTTGTCTTGCATCTTAGGCTGTGAAGCGTAATATTCTATGTATGTTTTATCCCTAATTATAACTAATATAGTGACTTTTTTAACCATTTCTTTTTGAACAGCCATACTTAGCAGCAGATAATCTGGATAAAATACATGATGAATGTGACAACAATCTGTTGCATGTAGCAGCATCAAAGGGACATGCAGAATGCCTGCAGCATCTCACGTCTTTGATGGGGGAAGACTGTTTGAATGAACGAAACAATGAGCAGCTAACTCCAGCTGGTTTAGCAATAAAGGTGACTTAGTCTCTACTGTAATGTGACATAAGAGTGATTTAGTCTCTTTCTGTGACGGCAGTAAGTAATACATCCAACAGGATATTATTTTTCAAGCTCTTTGTTAAATTAGAGGAAAAAGAACAGTTGGCTGTTACCATATAAAAAAATAATGGGTTAGTATGCAAGATATGTCAGCTGTACAACACTGACATTTTATATATTGTCAGTACATATACATTTGCTTTTAAATCAGTTAACTGGCTCTAAAAAACATTTGTTATATTTCAAGGAACTTTTATTTCATTCAGACACAATTGTTTCTTTAGAGAACATAACATTTTCTTGGGGTTTTGCAGATACTTATATAATCTTGAAAGACAAGTCTGAGAACATGTTTGCAAACCATGAAAACACTCTGATCATTTCTAACCATGTCTTTTGTCAGTGTTCCACATCTGAAGGTGAAATTTCTTGGTTGTCTAGAGCAATCGCATCAAAGTTAACATTTACATGTTGCAGAACAACCTGTCAGAAACTGCAAAAATTATTGTCAAAGCTTACAGGAAAACCTATTATGTAGGAAAATGTGAAAATTTATGGTGTTGCTGTGCTATAGTAAAAGGGGTATACTGGAATGCTGATAATTTCACAGAATCACAGAATAGTTGACGTTGTAAGGGACCTCTGGAAGTCATCTGATCCAACCTGCCTGCTCAAGCAGGGCCACCAAGAGCCAGTTGCCCAGGTCCATGTCCAGATGGCTTTTGAATATCTCCAAGGAGGGAGACTCCACAATGTCCCTGGGCAACCTGTTCCAGTGCTCACTCACCCTCACAGGAAAAAAGGGTTTCCTGATGTTCAGACGGAACCTCCTGTGTTTCCGTTTGTGCCCATTGCCTCTTGTCTTGTCACTGGGCACCACTGCAAAGAGCCTGGCTCTGTCTTCTTTGCACCCTCCCTTCAGGAATTTATACACATTGATGAGATTGCCCCCTGAGCCTTCTCTTCTCTAGGCTGAACAGTCCCATCTCTCTCAGCCTTTCTTCATAGGAGAGATGCTCCAGTCCCTTCATCATCTTCATAGCCCTTCATTGGACTCTCTCCAGTATCTCCATGTCTCTTCTGTACTGAGGAGCCCAGAACTGGACACAGGACTCCAGGTGTGGCTTCACCAGTGCTGAGTAGAGGGGAAGGATCACCTCCCTCGACCTGCTGGTAATATTTGTCTAATGCAGCCCAGGACACTATTAGCCTTCTTTGCCACAAGGGCACATTGCTGGCTCATGTTCAACTTGGTGTCCACCAGGACTCTCAGGTCCTTTTCTGCAAAGCTGCTTTTCAGCTGGGCAGCCCCCAGCATGTACTGGTGCCTGGGGTTGTTCCTCCCCAGGTGCAGGACTTGGCACTTCTCCTTGTTGAACTTCATGAGGTTCCTGTTGGCCCATTTGTCCAGCCTGTGAAGGTCCCTCTGGATGGCAGCATGACCCTCTGGCATATCAGCCAATCCTCCCAGTTTTGTGTTATCTGAAAACTTGCTGACGGTACACTGTGTCCCATCATCCAGTTCGTTAATGAAAATGTTGAACAGGACTGGACCCAGGGTTGACCCCTGGGGTACACCACTAGTTAGTGGCCTCCAACTAGACTTTGTGCCACTGCTCACCACCCTCTGGTCCCGGCCATTCAGCCAGTTTTCAGACCACTTCACTGTCTGCTCATCCAATTTAACCAAACTAGTTCTGGGTCTTCAGCAAGTAAGATTGAATGGTTGAATGCCATTCCTCTTAATCACTAAGTACCTTAAGAAGAGGTGAAATATAATACAAGAGTACAAGAGTTTCTGTTTCTTCAGGATTTTTTATTGTTATTTTCTTCTTGGGAAACTTTAGAAACTGGTGGATTCCAACCTGCAGGAAACCATTTTGCATCTTTGAAAGGTGACAGCCATTCTAATGACTTAGTGCAGGATTCAGGGACTTTTTTTTTTTTTTTTTGAACAGGCCATATGAATAAGAAATTAAACTCATATCTAACTGTACTACTAACTACTATTATAAAAGTAAGGTTTTTAGCTTCAATAGCCCATGTCCAATTTGAATACTTACAGTCTGCCAGTTAAAAGTTGTCTTAAAATTTTAGTTGGAAATGGTGTTCTCTCTTGTTTTATTTTAACCTAGGTAGATGATGTATTTATAAGTTAGTAACATCTCTTGTCTTTTTCCCCAGAAAGGCTGGCTTTTTTAACAATAGGTGAAGGGGTTCCTTAAATTCTATACCATTTGGGCATGCTTTGACATTTCTGGAAAAGTGTGTAAATATAATGGAGTTCTCCATATAACTGAGGGTGCTCAGGCCCAGGTGTTTCTAATGATGATCTGCATGGCTGGAGTTATCCTGGATCATTGAAAATGCTATGTGAGAGACTTAAAATTATTTGGCTTAATTAAACTTCATAGCTTTTGGTCCTTACTCCCAAAATGTTTTGGACACTGATAGAAGGGGCTTTATTCTTATTATTCTTAAATTATACTGGTTTAACTCCAGTTATGTTATGCTATATGGAATATGCACCCATGTTCCATAAGAATCATGAGTATCAGAATGAAAGAAAATTTGTATGCAGGAACATAAATTGCCATAGAAGAGGATTTCAGCAGTGATGATGCATGACATTTTCCAGTAAGGCATGAATTAATTAAAGCAAACTCATTTAATTTAGAACCTCTTTCTGAGCTTGAGCTATGAGCTAGAGAGTGAAAATGGAGTCGTCTCTTATGGCCAGTCACATTGCCATATTGACAGTTTATTTTAAGTAATTGTGGAAAAAGCCTCTGCAAATTAGCAAAATTCTGTTATTTAGCAGGTACTTCATTTTATTAATTCATTACCTTAATTTTAAAAATACCAAAAGATTTTACGCAGCTGTGATATAAAGGAAGACACAACTAATTTATAATGTTAACTGTGCTTACTAATATTTGAACCCAGATTTGATGATTAGGATTTTTCTAGAGTGATTAAAAGAATACAAGTAGTTTTCATTTGTTTACTTCATTTTTGAAATTGAGACAAATAGAGGAAAGTAAGCAAACTAATACACACACTACATATGCAAGGAATAAGACATATCAAATTAGTTTTGCTCCATTTATTTCTCCCATTCATTACATTATTATTCTTTTTTTTTTTTTTTTTTATATAACCATAAACCTGAAACTTGAAATGGAAATTTCTTTCCTTCCCAGGACAGCTTTTTTCATTTTATGCATGCAAACAACTTTTTATGTTTTGTGTGCTGACCTGTATGAGGTTTTGACTGAGCACTTGAAATGTTTGTTTTAGCTATAAAGAATAACGTCACCTTTATGAAGATGACAGTAGTGAAGCAGGACAGAATGTGAGTTATGCCAAACTGCCTTTACCCAGGTACCATTGCTGAAAGGGAACACTGCAGCAAGAGAAGCTGCTAAAAACTCTTGCCTTTATACTGGGCCACAAACATGCTCTGAAGGAAATGTTCATCTCTTTCTGCGGTATCCACATCCCACTTCATAGTAACTTGCAAACTGCTACAAGTGTGCATAGCAGTTTGGGAATCTGGAGCCTAGGCTGTAAAAGATGTTCAGGGCAAGAACCATTTCCTTGTTTGTGCTTGTACAATATCTATTACAGGTAGGTCTTAATCCATGAGGATTAGGTGTTCAGATACTGCAAATAATACATAATAATACATAATAATAACCTAGAAAGCATGCATTTCATTATTGACCAGTGAAGACTAGTTTGTAGGGAGAGAGCCTATTTCCTCTGCTCCAGCAAATGGTTTCATTTAGTCATTGAGCCTTGCTGTACAAGTGATGGAAGCAGAACTATGTTTTTATTCTTAACAATCTGAGAGTATGTATTACCATTTCACTGCCTCTTGAACTGGAGTCCGCTGTGGTGCCATTCAGCAAACATTCTGTACCAATACATATACACAACTATAGATTTAAGTGGGAAAAGCTGGAAAATGGAGGGCAAGTTTAAGTTCAAACTGCAGAATATTATCAATAGCCAAGCTGTATTTGATCCAGGGCAGCAGGATAAACAAGTGCATTACATGAGATGGGATAAAAGAACAAACTGGAATGTCATAACATATTAGCAGTTCTGATAAGCATTTCCCTGTTTAGTAGATATGTTTGGAACTGAAACAACTGGAATTTTTAAATTTTTTTTCTTAATTTTTTTTTTCTTTAATTAGAATGGTCAGCTGGAGTGTGTTCAGTGGATGGTGAGCGAAACAGAAGCTATTGCAGAATTAAGTTGCTCAAAAGATCACCCAAGCCTTATTCATTATGCAGGTTTCTATGGTCAGGTATGGCTTTCATTTACTTTTTCAAAGAGATTGATTGAGATGTTCATACAAGAATTTCAATTTAAAATATCTTTATAGCCAAATAAGCATTTTGTGGCTCTTAAATACAGATGTTCTTAATTAGTTCAAATATAGAAAGATCGTTTCCCATTTAATCTGTGGGTTTTTTCAGTATTTTCCCTCTTAAATCATGTTTTTGAAGCAGAAAAATCACTATTTTTGTTGCTAAAGCTATTTTTTTTCTCTTGGTAAAGAGAGAACAAGCAGAATGTATTTACTCATCTTAAGAAAATTAGCTTTTTCTTTCCTGTACAAGTGAGGTTGTCTTATTCAATACCATACAACTATTGTCACATCTTTCTGCTTTTAATTGGTTCTGTCCAAGCATGGATTTACTGGAGGGGGAGGGAAAGAGAGGAGGCAGGTGTGGAAGGCTACAGAGCTGGAAACTCCTCCCCTTCTCCTGGTGCTTCCTGAGACAACATGGACACCCTCATTCATAAGCTGTGCAAAGACCTCCATTCCCTCTCCTCCTCCCACCTGCATGTGTTACTGGTGCAAATTAGGACCCTGCTGAAGATACTGATTGATTCTGCCCTGCTTTCTGTGACAAGTTTGGTCTGTGAACCTGTGAACACTGAGTATAAGGAAGCTGAGAGTCTAGTCAGAATTGGGTTTGAGAAAGCAGTGTTTGCTACTGGGAAGAAAGTTTTGAAGAGAAAGCTTGTGAATTTACATTCACGGTTGGACTCAATGATCTTAAGGGTCTTTTCCACCCTAAATGATTCTATGATTCTATGTCTCCATTTCACAGAATCATAGAATCACAGAATCGTATAGGTTGGAAAAGACCTTTAAGATCATCAAGTCCAACCGTAAACCTAACACTACCAAGACCACCACTATACCAGCCACTTTCCAGCCACTCTTCCCCAAGCCTGTAGCATTGCATGGGGTTGCTGTGGCCCAAGTGCAGGACCTGGCACTTGGCCTTGTTAAACCTCATACAATTGACCTCGGCCCATCGATCCAGCCTGTCCAGGTCCCTCTGTAGAGCCTTCCTCCCCTCAAGCAGATCAACACTCCCACACAACTTGGTGTCATCTGCAAACTTGCTGAGGGTGCACTCGATCCCTTCATCCAGATCATTGATAAAGATATTAAACAGAACTGGCCCCAACACCGAGCCCTGGGGAACACCGCTTGTGACCGGCCGCCAACTGGAGTAAACTCCATTCACCACCACTCTTTGGGCCCAGCCATCCAGCCAGTTCTTTACCCAGCGAAGAGTACACCCATCCAAGCCATGAGCAGCCAGTTTCTCCAGGAGAATGCTGTGGGAAACCATGTCAAAGGCTTTACTGAAGTCTAGATAGACAACATCCACAGCCTTCCCCTCATCCACTAGGCGGGTCACCTTGTCGTAGAAGGAGATCAGGTTGGTCAAGCAGGACCTGCCTTTCCTGAACCCATGCTGGCTGGGCTTGATCCCTTGGTTATTCTCTACATGCCATGTGATAGCACTCAGGATGATCTGCTCCATCAGCTTTCCTGGTACCAAGGTCAGGCTGACAGGCCTGTAGTTCCCCAGGTCCTCCTTCCGGCCCTTCTTGAAGATGGGCGTCACATTTGCTAATCTCCAGTCAGCTGGGACCTCCCCAGTTAGCCAGGACTGCTGGTAAATGATGGAAAGGGGCTTGGTGAGCACATCTGCCAGTTCCTTCAGTACTCTTGGGTGGATCTCATCAGGCCCCATAGACTTGTGAGTGTCTAAGTGGTGCAGCAGGTCACTAACTATTTCCCCCTGGATTATGGGGGCTCCATTCTGGTCCCCGTCCCTATCTTCCAACTCCAGGGGCTGGGTACCCAGAGAACAATTGGCCCTGCTATTAAAGACTGAGGCAAAGGCGGCATTAGGTACCTCAGCCTTTTCCTCATCCTTGGTCACTGTGTTCCCTCCCCCATCTACTAGGGGCTGGAGATTCTCCTTAGCTCTCCTTTTGCTGCTAATGTATTTGAAGAAGTGTTTTTTGTTGTCTTTTACAGCAGCAGCCAGATTGAGCTCTAGCTCAGCTTTGGCCCTTCTAATTTTCTCCCTGCACAGCCTCGCTACACCTTTGTAGTCCTCCTGAGTTGCCTGCCCCTTCTTCCAGAGGTCATAGACTCTCCTCTTTCTCCTGAGTTCGAGCCAGAGCTCTCTAGTCAGCCAGGCCGGTCTTCTTCCCCGCCGGCTTGTCTTTCGGCACCTGGGGACAGCCTGCTCTTGTGCCTTTAGGACTTCCTCCTTAAAGAATGTCCAGCCTTCCTGGACTCCTTTGCCCATAAGGGCTGCCTCCCAGGGGACTCTCTCGACCAGTCTCCTAAACAGGCCGAAGTCTGCCCTCCGGAAGTCTAAGGTGGCAGTTTTGCTGACCCCCCTCGCCGCTTCTCCACGTATCAGAAACTCTATCATTTCGTGATCACTCTGCCCAAGACGGCCTCCAACCATCACATCGCTCACAAGTCCTTCTCTGTTCATGAACAAGAGGTCCAGCGGGGTACCTTCCCTAGTTGGCTACCTCACCAGCTGCGTCAGGAAGTTATCTCCCTAGACTGTTTCCTCTCTGCTGTATTGTATTTCCAGCAGACATCCGGCAGGTTGAAGTCCCCCACAAGAACAAGGGCTAGCGATCATTTCAGTTAGCTTAATTTTGTCCTCATCTCTAAAGATGTTTAATCTTTAATCTAAATGCAGTGAAGCTTTGATTTTTTCAGTGGAGCTATGCTGTCTATTGCCAGGAGCAGATCTGGCACACTTTATCTAGATTCTTTTCAGAGCAGGTGGGAAGCTTCACCAGTTAAGAAACAGCAGCTACAATCAGCCACCCGTGAAATTTTAAAAGGTGATATAAAAATTGCTGCCTGATTTTCATAGTTAGCTGAATGCCAAAGAAATGTCACCTGTAATGTCAATTATCCTTTTTTTTATTATCTACAGATATCTTGCAAACTTGAAAGAATGTTGAGGCTGAAAGGAAGCCAGACTATCTTACCCAACTGTGTTAAGAAGAAAAAAATGTTGAAAAATTCAGATACGTAGTTGGCACTATCCTAGAAGCTTTAATTTATTTTACCGTTACTTACACAAAATATAGCCTATGTAAACAGTGCTCTTGGCAGAATTGCAAGAGTAATCTTTTTTACAGGAAAGACCTGTTACTGAATCATTTTCTAACAGTCAGCCCATCCATTGTTTCCCTAAGTACTGGGCATACACGCCATATTTTTCTTCAATAAATATCATTTAGAATGGGCAGCAAAAGGGAGTTTATATCAAAGCTCCTATGTTAAAGGTGGTCAAACCACAATCATGGCCAGACTCCAAATACAGCTCAACAGTAGTATATAGTTCTTCATCCCTCTCTCATCTGCTGTTGTCCTATGAGAGAGGGACCACATAAGCTCATGTGATGGGAGAGGAGAAAGGCTTAATGCCAGTCTGTAGCCTGTTCTGCATACCTCCTAGCAAGGGCCTCTTTAAGTATGGGGTTGTGCAAGAAGCAACTCCTGTTCCGGGACTCCCATGCCAAGCAAAGGTTTTTGGTGTATGGCATATCACAGACCAGCTGTGTCTGGCACAGGTATTATGCCATAGGAAGGAGATGGTGCTGCAATCCTATGTGCCTTAGTAGGTCCTGACTAAGAGCTTCACAGAGCTGTAGTTTCTTTCCAGCACAGATGCTGCAGTAGCAAGGAATGCACAGGTAAGAGGTAGAGGGCGGGGAATGCTGAGTGTTTGTTACGTCTGGAGCTCCAGAGTTTAGAGCTTCAGGGGAACCAGAGCTACAGCATGACTGAGGGCTTAGGAGGGGTTGTATGTGCCACTTGCTGGGCACCACAATGGGGAGGAGCATGAGACATTCAGGCACACAAATGCCTAACAACGCACTTCTTTGCACATCAGGATGTTTGCCTTCCCCTGTCTAATGTCATTTTTGCAGGGATAATTTGTGTCTTCTTCACTCACCCAATAGTTTTCTATTCAGAAAACCTAATTTCTGCTGGGACGGGATACTGGGAAGGGCAGCTAATTTAGTGAATATCAAGTAATGGGCCTAGGATTAGCTATACAATCAGTGCTCTTCACCATGCTAATCCTTCTATTTGTAGTCCAGTTAATCAGTCTGACAAAGTTAAAAGAATGAAAGCAAGGGCTTAAAACAGGAATTATTGGACAGTATTAGTAACAGGTGACGCTACCAGCATTCCTCTAGTACATTTAGGTTTTCATTATTTCTTACCTATTGTGACTTCTCTTTCCCCCTCCTCCTAGGAAAAAATCCTTCTGTGGCTTCTTCAGTTTATGCAAGAACAAGGAATTTCACTGGATGAAGCTGACCAGGATGGAAATACTGCTGTTCACATAGCTGCTCAACGTGGCTATCTGGGATGCATACAGGTAGAGTACTAAGTACAGCTACATCAGAGACCTACTTTCAATCAAACCTGAATGGTAACAACCCTTAAAATGAATATAGAAGGTAGGAAAAATAAGTGATACTTTAAAATATACTAGAAGGAAGAGCTTTAAACCAGTAGGACTCCAACTGAAATACCAAAAGCTCAATTTTTTAAATTCTATTCCCATTTATGCTGTAGTAAACCTAAAGAAACTGTTGTATTGCAAGAAGAAAACATTATTATATTATTTATACATAAGCAACTAATGTGTATGTTTTTATGTTATGAAAGGACAGCCAAAGTAGATACGCCTACTCTGATAACAACCTTCTTAATATTCTGACATTTTCTTTCTGTTTATTTTTTCCAATAAAGAGTTGTAGCTCTCCAATTTAGAGGAAGTCTAATGTATAAAGTTTGTTCCCTGTTAAAAGATTTCCACCTGAGCAATCCATCCTTTCCAGACTTGTAATCATTCAATATATTTACACTAAACAATACAGTGTGACGATAATTTCTACCTAATTCTTAAAGAATCAGCTTGGCCACTGAGAGCAAAATAGTTCTGTTGTACAGAACTCCTGAGGTTAACACAGCTACAGTGCTTTTGGGAGTCAGATCTGAATCAGCTAGTTTGGGAACCTCTTTACAGTACCAGTGTTCAATGTAGACATACCAAAAAAAGCTGAAGGATTGAACTGGATGGCTAGGTCGAGCATCTCTACTTTGCATTGAATTGTACAACATTTATACCCTTTGTCCATCACAGTCACTAGAATCATTAGTCACAGAAATACATTTCAATTTTTGGTGTTTTCATCACTTTGAGTGAAAGCTGTTTGGAGAACAAATAATGAAAATTATTTCAGGAGGTTGCAGAAAGATATTTCAGAAACAAATTTGTCATTAGAGAAGAACAGAGAAAAAACTATATAATCACATGGCAGAAAGCCAAGACTAGAAGCTGACAAATATTTCAGTATCTTTTTTTTAAAGACAATAGGGGGAAACCAAGAAAGTAGAACGCCATGAGACTTCCTTCAGCATCAAAATAATGGACTGAAAAAGTCATTATACAGATTTCTTTCTGCAAAAAGAAAGCTGTGCCTGTCGGACCTGCTGGAGTTGTTGGAAAGTTTCTGCCATACCTTTTATATCCAAACATCCCTTGGTGTTGTGGTTTAGCCCCAGTCAGCAATTCAGTACCACACAGCAGCTCGCTCACCCTCCCCCCTCCCAGGGGGATGGGGAGAGAATCAAAGGGCAAAAGTAAGAAAACTCATGGGTTGAGATAAGAACAGTTTAATAATTGGAAAAAAAAAAAATTGTAATGAGAAGGAAAACAACGAGAGTGCGAGAGAGGAACACAACCCAGGAGAAAAACAAGTGATACAACCGCTCACCACCCACCGACCGATGCCCAGCCAGTCCCCAAGCAGCAATCGCTACCCCCTGGAAAACTCCCCCCACTTTATATACTGAGCATGACATCATATGGTATGGAATAGCCCTTTGGTCAGTTTGGGTCAGCTGTCCTGGCTGTGCCCCCTCCCAGTTTCTTGTGCACCTGGCAGAGCATGGGAAGCTGAAAAGTCCTTGACCAGTGTAAACAAACATTACTTAGCAACAGCCAAAACATCAGTGTGTTATCAATATTATTCTCATCCTAAATCCAAAACACAGCACTATACCAGCTACTAGGAAGAAAAATAACTCTATCCCAGCCAAAACCAGGACAGTATCCACCCCTTATTCTATACCATCTATGTCATGCCCAGGTCCCATACTTTCCAATACATCCCAATTAATCACCACTGTTTTTCCTGTCTTTTGATATCTACACACAGATATCATTCCCTTGGTCTATGGGCCATCCCTCTAAAATGTCCGCTGAGTTCATTTAGTCCATGACTTGGGGTTCCATCTGTCATAACAGTCCTTCAGGGCAGGAGAGATGGTGTGTGGTGTTGGATTGTTGAATGCTGAAGCCAGTTCTGGTTCCATCACTGCTGCACTTTGCTAGGTTTCATCAAAGGTCATTCTTCATTAATGTGGGTGATTCTCACTGAAATACCATTGATATGGCATATAGCAACCATAAAAGTGATGACATGCAGTATTATATAGCAATTAACATCATACCATTTAGTTCATTGGCTATTCTCACCCAAAATCAAATCCCCTTAAGGTACACAGCGGACTTCCCCATCCTTTCGCATTACCCACCAAGTGCCCCCAGGTCCTTGAGCAAAAGCAATCCCATGAATGGGTTTGCCTTTGCCCGAGGCAGGAATAACCCAGACTGTCTTCCCCAGCATGATTTCTAGGTGCACCACAGGGACTTTATCCCCCTCCACAGTGTGTAAAACTTTTGATTGGGCAGGGCCAGCTCGATTGACAGATCCCCTAGTGTTAACTAACCAGGTGGCCTTTGCTAAATGTGTATCCCAATGTTTGAACGTCCCACCACCCATTGCTCTCAGTGTAGTCTTTAACAGTCCATTGTATCGTTCGATTTTCCCAGAGGCTGGTGCATGATAGGGGATGTGATACACCCACTCAATGCCATGCTCTTTGGCCCAGGTGTCTATGAGGTTGTTTCGGAAATGAGTCCTGTTGTCTGACTCAATTCTCTCTGGGGTGCCGCGTCACCATAGGACTTGCTTTTCAAGGCCCAGGATAGTGTTCCGGGCAGTGGCATGGGGCACAGGATACGTTTCCAGCCATCTGGTGGTTGCTTCCACCATTGTAAGCACATGGCGCTTGCCTTGGTGGGTTTGTGGGAGTGTGATATAATCGATCTGCCAGGCCTCCCCATATTGATATTTCAGCCATCGCCCTCCATACCACAGAGGCTTTAACCGCTTGGATTGTTTAATTGCAGCGCATGTTTCACATTCATGGATAACCTGTGCAATAGTGTCCATGGTCAAGTCCACTCCTCGATCACGAGCCCATCTATATGTTGCATCTCTTCCTTGATGGCCTGAGGGGTCATGGGCCGATCGAGCTATAAATAATTCACCCTTATGCTGCCAATCCAGATCCACCTTGAGCCTCTTCAATCTTAGCAGCCTGATCCACCTGCTGATTGTTTTGATGTTCCTCAGTGGCCCGACTCTTGGGTACTTGAGCATCTACGTGACGTACTTTTACAAACAGGTTCTCTACCTGGGCGGCAATATCTTGCCAGAATGCGGCAGCCCAGATGGCTTTGCCTTTGCACTGCCAATTGTTCTGCTTCCATTGCTGTAACCACCCCCACAGGGCATTTGCCACCATCCATGAGTCAGTATAGAGATAGAGCACTGGCCACTTTTCTTGTTCAGCAATGTCTAAAGCCAGCTGAATGGCCTTTACTTCTGCAAATTGGCTCGATTCCACCAACTCCTTCAGCAGTTTCTACCACTTGTCGTATAGGACTCCATACAGCAGCTTTCCATCTCCAATGCTTTCCTACAATACGACAGGACCCATCAGTGAACAGGGCATATTGCTTCTCATTTTCTGGTAGTTTATTGTACAGTGGGGCCTCCTCAGCACGCGTCACCTCCTCCTCTGGCGATATTCCGAAATCTTTGCCTTCCGGCCAGTCCATAATTACTTCCAAGATTCCTGGGAGACTGGGGTTTCCTATCCGACCCCGTTGTGTGATCAGTGCAACCCACTTACTCCACGTAGCATCAGTTGCATGATGTGTAGAGGGGACCCTCCCTTTAAACATCCAGCCCAGCACCAGCAGCCGGGGTGCTAGGAGGAGCTGTGCTTCAGTACCAACCACTTCCAAAGCAGCTCGAACCCCTTCATATGCTGCCAATATCTCTTTTTCAGTTGGAGTATAACGGGCCTCGGATCCTCTGTATCCCTGACTCCAAAACCCTAAGGGTCGACCTCGAGTCTCCCCTGGTGCTTTCTGCCAGAGGCTCCAGGTAGGGCCATTCTCCCCGGCTGCATTGTAGACCACATTCTTTACATCTTGCCCTGCCCGGACTGGCCCAAGGGCTACTGCATGAACTATCTCCCATTTAATTTGCTCAAAGGCTTGTCCTTGCTCAGGGCCCCACTTGAAATCATTCTTCTTCTGGGTCACTTGATAGAGAGGGCTTATGATCAGACTGTAATTTGGAATATGCATTCTCCAAAAACCCACAACGCCTAAGAAAGCTTGTGTTTCCTTTTTGCTAGTTGGTGGAGACATGGCTGTTATTTTGTTGATCACATCCATTGGGATCTGACGACGTCCATCTTGCCATTTTATTCCTAAAAGCTGGATCTCCTGTGCAGGTCCCTTGACCTTACTTTGTTTTATGGCAAAACCGGCTTTCAGGAGGATCTGGACTATTTTCTTCCCTTTCTCAAAAACTTCCTCTGCTGTATTGCCCCACACGATAATGTCATCAATATATTGCAGATGTTCTGGAGCTTCGCCCTGTTCCAGTGCCATCTGGATCAGTCCATGGCAAATGGTGGGGCTGTGTTTCCACCCCTGGGTCAGTCAATTCCAAGTGTACTGAATGCCCCTCCAAGTGAAAGCAAACTGTGGCCTGCACTCTGCTGCCAAAGGGATTGAGAAAAATGCATTAGCGATATCAGTTGTGGCATACCATTTGGCTGCTTTTGACTCCAGTTCGTACTGAAGGTCTACCATGTCTGGCATGGCAGCAGTCAGCGGTGGAGTGACTTTGTTCAGGCCACGATAGTCTACTGTTAGTCTCCACTCTCCATTAGACTTTCTCACTGGCCATATAGGGCTGTTAAAAGGTGAACGAGTCTTGCTGATCACTCCTTGGCTCTCCAGTCGACGAATCAGCTTATGGATGGGAATCAGGGAGTCTCGGTCGTTGCGATATTGCCTCCGGTGCACCGTTGTGGTAGCAATTGGCACCTGTTGCTCTTCGACCCTCAGCAACCCCACAACAGAGTGGTCCTTTGAGAGACCAGGCAGGGTGGACAGCTGTTTAATTTCCTCCATCTCCAAGGCAGCTATACCAAAAGCCCACCGGTACCCTTTTGGGTCCTTGAAATACCCTCTCCTGAGGTAGTCTATGCCAAGGATGCACGGAGCCTCTGGGCCAGTCACAGTGGGGTGCTTCTGCCACTCACTCCCAGTTAGGCTCACTTTGGCCTCCAATACAGTCAGATGTTGGGATCCCCCTGTCACTCCACAAATACTGATGGGTTCTGCCCCTATATAGCTTGATGGCATTAGGGTACACTGTGCACCGGTGTCCACTAGAGCCTTATACTCCTGTGGGTCTGATGTGCCCGGCCATCGAATCCACACAGTCCAGTAAACCCGGTTGTTCCTTTCCTCCACCTGGCTGGAGGCAGGGCCCCTCTAGTCCTGGTCATAGTATTCATTACCCACTTATTGTATATACGAGTCAGGAGCTCCGTCATTAGAATCAGGAGTAAGATCAGCCCTCTTACTCTGTCTGGGGAACTGTCCACTGGAAACTGGAGAAGCAATTTTCCTGGAAGAACCCCCTTTGGTGATTGTTTTTCCTTGCAACTCACATACCCATGCCTCTAGGGTTGAGGTAGGTTTTCCATCCCTCTTCCTCATGTCCTCTCCGTGGTCATGCAAGTAAAACCATAGGGTGCCCCGTGGTGTGTACCCTCTATATCCTCTCTCTTGAGCAGAAGAACGCTGACTCCTAATGGCTGAGATGCTGGTCTGTACAGGTGGAAAGTAGGACCTATCCTCTTTGAGTTGCTGGACCTTCTGGGACATTTTCTCCACAGCTGAGACAAGGGAGGAAGAGATACTTTCTTCGTATTCCTGGAGCTGGCTAGCCACTTCATGCACTGTCTTTTCAGTTCAGTATTGCCAATGAGTTGGCACATGACGCTGGTGCGTTCCGTACCAACTTCCGCCGCATGGGTTGTGTGCACCTGACTTTGTCTGGCTCTTTGGGTAACTGCTCATTGTCCAGGTCACCATTGTTGTGGTTTAGCCCCAGTCGGCAATTAAGTACCGCACAGCCACTCGCTCCCCCTCCCCCGCTGGTCGGACGGGGAAGAGAATTGGAAGAGCAAAAGTAAGAAAAGTCATGGGTTGAGATAAGAACAGTTTAATAATTGGAACAAAATAATAATAGTAATAATAATTGTAATGAGAAGGAAAACAACAAGACAGTGAGAGAGGAACAAAACCCAGGAAAAAAAACAAGTGATGCAACTGCTCACCACTCGCCAACCAATGCCCAGCCAGTCCCCAAGCAGCGATCGCTACCCCCTGGCCAACTCCCCCCTGTTTATATACTGAGCATGATGTCATATGGTACGGAATAGCCCTTTGGCCAGTTTGGATCAACTATCCTGGCTATGCCCCCTCCCAGTTTCTTGTGCACCTGGCAGAGCATGGGAAGCTGAAAAGTCCTTGACTAGTGTAAACACCACTTAGCAACAGCCAAAACATCAGCGTGTTATCAATATTATTCTCATCCTAAATCCAAAACACAGCACTATACCAGCTACTAGGAAGAAAATTAACTCTATCCCAGCCGAAACGAGAACACTTGACTAAGGAATCAGGACATTGAGACTTCTATGCTGAGTGTTTTAAACCCTGGGATTTCTGCTGTGGTAGGAAATCAAGAGCTAAACCACAAAAGGAGTCAGCAAATATTGTAGCAAGGACATTCCTAAAATCAGTTTCTAAAGGTGTGTTGCAATGCGTTGAAGTGCAGAGTCTCCAGAATAGCAGACATCAGACTTTGTAAGCAATTATAGCTCAGTACCATCCTCTGTAAACTCGCTAGTAATGTGTTAGTGCTGCCCTGGGCCTTGATCTTATCTAGCATAGATGTCTTCTGAATCGCATGTGCTTGTGTCTCCTTATCTAGGGCTACCATGTACAAAGTTAGCACAATGTTCATTCATGCATAGAAAGGTTCATCTGAAAAAGTTTATTGTTGTAGCTGAAGGGAGGATCAGTAGGTGCCCAAATGCAAGTGCTCTGTTTTCATTTGGTGGTCCTGATCAAAGTATGAATGGTATATCATGCTATGCTATACAAACAAATTAACAGAAAATTAATTAAGTAGAACAGAGAAGGAAGAGGAAGGAAAAATACAGCATTTTTATAATCCTCCTAAAGGACAGCACACTATTCTGTGTTAGCTTTGCACCTGAGCAATAATTTTAGTGGTATGTGTTGCAAGTTTTGGCTGCATACAGACTTGTCAGGGTGACTGATTTTTAAAAATGGTCATCTTAGACCAAAATTTTCAAACATAGTGTTTTGTATCCAGCAGTTCTTATTGTTAAACAAAAATTGCAGCAGAGATTTACACTTACAGCCGTCAGTGTTTCCTTTTGTATCTTTACAGACATTAGTTGAATATGGAGCAAATGTCACTATGCAAAACCATGTGGGAGAGAAACCCTCACAAAATGCTGAGCGACACGGGCACACTATGTGTTCCCGCTACTTAGTGGTTGTGGAGACGTGTATGTCATTGGCCTCTCAAGTTGTGAAGCTAACTAAGCAACTAAAGGAGTAAGTGTTTAATTCTTAATAGAAGGATCATTCTTAAAACAACACTCTTCCTTGTCTTCAGTTTATCAGCAGTGCCTGTTTTCTGCTTCCTGTATGTGATATTTGACAAGTCATATTTCTCCCTTATTTCTCCATGCTTTCTTATTCTCAACCATTTGCCCCTTCTCCTTTAGCAACTCAGTTTTTCAGGTGTTGTCTTGGTGTCAGTTTACTGTGAATGCAGATGAAGGGAGTGGGAGTGGAAGTGGAAAAGGGTATGTGTGAAATATCCATATCTTTACATATATGTAAGCAATCCTCTCCCTTTTCCCCTTGAATAGCTTGGGATCACATCATTCCTAATCATATTTTCTGTTCACATAGCATGCATTGATATACAGTGAGTGGCTCTTCCCAGTTACAGTACTGCATGTTGATGTTGGGAGGAATAATAGAAATAGTAGTTGGAAGGTTATTTTGGACTTGGAAGGTTCCCAAAGTCCACATTGGCTACTCAGGAAATATCCTATGTTCTGTTTTTTTCTTCATAGGAGCTGGCTTGAGTATTTTATATGCTTTTTAATAAATGATCTATAAAGAATCTGGTATTTTGAAACATGAAGTATGCAATTGCTTGCTTTTATTGTGGGTGCAGTTACTGTGACTAAGCATGTCAATTGCCTCATAAGATGAGACCCTCAGAAAACATCAGCACTAACTTAACTCTTGGTTCCCACTTAAGTACATGATCAAGTGCTTGTTGACTACCACAGGCAATGAAAATAACTTTTGAAAATCCCATATTTAGTGGAGACCATACCATTTTATGCAAGCAGCATGTGGGCAATACAATTTTTAGTTGCAGACTGGATATCTTGAAAATAAAGGTGAAATGATCTGTTTATCATTTATTCTCCCTTTTGGTATAAACAGGGATCTGGTTTGTACTGTATTTACAACAGAAAGAGTGTGCAGTAGCAGTCTGCTCTGTCATTACAGAATACCTTGCTGCATTTGAAGTATGCTTGTTTTTATGTTTGTACCTCTAAGCATTTATGTTATAAAGGCATTTTCTCTAAGTGGTATCTTCACTCTGCATTTACATTTATACTCTCACAAATGCAAAACAGTGAATTTGGAATTATCATAATTTTCACAGTTTTCATAATTTTACAGTCTGACAGTGTTCACTTGATATTTCAAAATATCAGGTGTTTTGTAGTTAGTTCATTTGTTAAAAAAACACACTAAAATATACAAATCAGCTTCTATAAAGAAAAAAACAGAGCATAGGATATTTCCTGAGTAGCCTACATAAGTACCTCACTGAAAATTGTGGAGGAATTTTCATCAGGCCTTCAGGCCTTAATTTGATGTAATCAAATTACATCAGGCCTTAGCATGAGCTGGGTCAACCAAAATCTAAGCAGGAATTGAGTGAACAGTCACAAAAACAGATTATAGATGAAGTGTCTAGTAATGTGACTTCAGGAAAGATAGGCAGGGCAAGCAAGGCGGAGGAGTAGCACTGTATGTAAAGGAGGGCTTGGACTGTACAGTGCTTGCAGTTGGGGATGACACAATTGAGAGCCTCTGGGTAAGGATTAGGGGAAAAGCTAATAAAGTGGATGTTGTTGTGAGACTCTACTACAGATCACCCAGCCAGAATGATGATACCGATGAATTATTCTACAAGGAATTAAGGGAAATCTCTAGATCAGTTGCCCTTGTCCTGACGGGCGACTTCAACTTCCCAGACGTTAAATGGGACTATCATACAGCAGACAAGAACAGGTCCAGGAAATTCCTGAAGCATGTTGAAAATAACTTCTTGGTGCAGGTACTAAGGGAGCCAACTAGGAAAGGTGCCTTCCTAGATCTGTGGTTTGTAAACACAGAGGGACTCATGGGCAAAGTGGTGATTGGTGGCTGTCTTGGCCACAGTGATCATGAAATGGCTGAGTTTCAAATCATTGGGGATATAAGAAAAACTGCCAGAAGAGCTACTACCCTGGATATGGCGAGAGCAGGCTTTAGGCTGCTGAAGGAGCTAGTTAGTAAGGTCCCCTGGGAGTCTGCTTTTGAGGGTATTGGGGTACTGGGGCCCAGGTCTCTATGAGATTGTTTCGGAAATGAGTCCCGTTGTCTGACTCAATTCTCTCTGGGGTGCCATGTCGCCACAGGACTCGCTTTTCAAGGCCCAGGATAGTGTTCCGGGCAGTGGCATGGGGAACGGGATATGTTTCCAGCCATCCGGTGGTTGCTTCCACCATTGTAAGCACATGGCGCTTGCCTTGGTGGGTTTGTGGGAGCGTGATATAATCAATCCCCCCATATTTATATTTCAGCCATTGTCCTCCATACCACAGAGGCTTTAACCACTTAGCTTGTTTACTTGCGGGGCATGTTTCACATTCATGGCTACCCTGTGCAATAGTGTCCATGGTCAAGTCCACTCCTCGATCACAAACCCATCTATATGTTGCATCTCTTCCTTGATGGCCTGAGGTATCATGGGCCCACCTAGCTATAAATAATTCACCCTTTTGTTGCCAGTCCAGATCCACCTGAGCCTCTTCAATCTTAGCAGCCTGATCCACCTGCTGATTGTTTTGATGTTCCTCAGTGGCCCGACTCTTGGGTACTTGAGCATCTACGTGACGTACTTTTACAACCAGGTTCTCTACCTGGGCAGCAATATCTTGCCACAGTGCTGCAGCCCAGATGGATTTGCTTCTGCGCTGCCAATTGTTCTGCTTCCATTGCTGTAACTGCCCCCACAGGGCATTTGCCGTTGTCGTGGTTTGACCCCATCCGGCAATTAAGCGCCACACAGCCGCTCACTCACTCCCCCCAAAGTGGGATGGGGGAGAGAATCAGAAGAGTAAAAGTGAGAAAACTCCTGGGTTGAGATAAAGACAGTTTAATAGGGAAAGCAAAAGCCGTGCACACAAGCAAAGCAAAAGAAGGAATTAATTCACTACTGCCCATCAGCAGACAGGTGTTCAGCCATCTCCAGGAAAGCAGAGCTCCATCACATGTAACGGTTACTTGGGAAGACAAACACCATCACTCTGAATATCCCCCCTTCTTTCTTCTTCCCCAGCTTTATATGCTGAGCATGATGTCATATGGTATGGAATATCCCTTTGGTCAGTTGGGGTCAGCTGTCCCAGCTGCGCCCCCTCCCAACTTCTTCTACACCTGGCAGAGCACGGGAAGCTGAAATGTCCTTGATTTAGGATAAGCACTGCTTAGCAGTAACTAAAACATCCCTGTATTATCAACACTGTTTTCACCACAAATCCAAACCATAGCCCCACATCAGCCACTATAAAGAAAATTAACTCTATCCCAGCCAAAACCAGCACATTCTCCACCCCTTATGTCATACCATTTATGTCATGCTCAGCTCTCACACTATCCAATACATTCTCATTAACCACCACTCCCCTTCCCATCCTTTGATATAATACACAGATATCATTCCCTTAGTCTATGGACCACCCCTGTAAAATGTCTGTAAAATGTCCATGAATGTCCACAAAATGTCCACTGAGTTCATTTAGTCCATGGCTTTGGGCTCCATCTCTTATGGTGGTCACTCAGGACAGGAGAGGTGGTGTGTTGCTTGGAGTTATTGGGCACCAAAGCCAGCTCAGGTCGGGTCACTGCTGTGCTTGCACTGCTTCTTGTAAGGCTTGTCCTCCATTGGTTCAGTTGGTTCCAGCTATAGTAATTCCTATAACATGCAACTCAAATCATGGGTTACAACAAGTTAAAGGTATATCCATTACAATCTCCACCCCTGGTCTCTTTGGGCTAGACCATAGGGTTTAACATTGCAATGAAGTCCTCCCCTTGCCCCTGCTCCAGCTTAGACAGACTGCAGTCCCTTAGGAGTGTACCTGCTCCAAGTGGAGCCTTATCTATGAGCCACAGTCTCTCCAGGGGTATACCTGCTGCGGCATGGACTTGTCCACAGCCACAGTCGCTTTGAGGTGCACGTGCTCCAGCATGGCCTTACCCACAGCCACAGTCCCTTCAGAAGTAAACCTGCTCCAACATGGCCTTACCCATGGCTGCAGTCCCTCCAGCGGGGTACCTGCTCTGTCATGGGCTTATCCACGGCCACACACTTTGAGGTGCTCCAACGTGGCCTCATGCACAGCCACTGATGCTTCAAGGTGTACCTGCTGCAGCATGGACTTATCCACAGCCACAGATGCTTCGAGGTGTACCTTCTCCAGTGTGGACTTATCCTTGGGCCACAATCCCTGCAGAGGTATACCTGCTGCAGCACAGACACCATGACCACAGACGCTTCGAGATGTACCTGCTTTGGCATGGACTTATCCACAGCCACAGACACTTCAGGGTGTCCTGCTCCCACGTGGACTCATCCATGAGTCACAGTCCCTTCGACTCGAGTTCACACTGGAGTTCCAGCCTGTCCAGTACAGGAGCACAGAAAAATCAGCAATGCCCTGGCCATCTGCCAGCCCAGACACATGGCCATTGCTGTTATCAAAATGTTCCCAGGGACAGTACATTAAGGTGATAAGCAGTACAGCAGTACAGCAAGCAGCGAAAGCAAAAAGCAGCCACTAACGAGCCCTAGACTCTAATATACTGTAATGCAAGCAAGCCCCATGGCAAGCACAGGAGCCTGCCAATTAATAGCTAAACAGCAATAAGAGCTATAAATTCAGTCTAGCACATTCCAATCAAATCTGTCCTTATCTCGAACCCTTCGAGCCCGACGTTGGGCGCCAAAAAGGACTGTCGTGGTTTAGCCCCAGCCGGCAACTAAGCACCACACAGCCGCTCGCTTGCTCCCCCTCGGTGGGATGGGGGAGAGAATTGGAAGAGTAAAAGTGAGAAAACTCGTGGGCTGAGATAAGAACAGTTTAATAGGTAAAGCAAAAGCCGCGCACACAAGCAAAGTAAAGCAAGGAATTCATTCACTCCTTCCCATGGGCAGGCAGGTGTTTAGGGCCATCTCCAGGAAAGCAGGGCTCCATCATGCGTAACGGTTATTTGGGAACGCAAATGCCATCACTCCAAATGTCCCCCTTTCCTTCTTCTTCCCTCATTTTTTTTAATTGCTGAGCATGACATCATATGGTATGGAATAGCCCTTTGGTCAGTTGGGGTCAGCTGTCCCAGCTGTGTCCCCTCCCAATTTCTTGTGCACCTGGCAGAGAATGGGAAGCTGAAAAGTCCTTGATTTAGTATAAGCACTATTTAGCAACAACTAAAACATCTCTGTGTTATCAACACTGTTTTCAGCACAAATCCAAAATATAGCCCCATACTAGCTACTATAAAGAAAATTCACTCTATCCCAGCCAAAACCAGCACAGCCACCATCCACGAGTCAGAATAGAGATAGAGCACTGGCCACTTTTCACTTTCAGCAATGTCTAAAGCCAGCTGGATGGCCTTTACTTCTGCAAATTGGCTTGATTCACCATCTCCTTCAGCAGTTTCTACCACCTGTCGTATAGGACTCCATACAGCAGCCTTCCACCTCCGATGCTTTCCTACAATACGACAGGACCCATCAGTGAACAGGGCTTATTGCTTCTCATTTTCTGGTAGTTTATTGTACAGTGGGGCCTCCTCAGCATGCGTCACCTCCTCCTCTGGCAATATTCTGAAATCTTTGCCTTCTGGCCAGTCCATAATTGCTTCCAAGATCCCTGGGCGACTGGGGTTTCCTATCCGAGCCCATTGTGTGATCAGTGCAACCCACTTACTCCACGTAGCATCAGTTGCATGATGTGTAGAGGGGACCCTCCCTTTGAACATCCAGCCCAGCACTGGCAGCCGGGGTGCCAGGAGGAGTTGTGCTTCAGTGCCAACCACTTCTGAAGCAGCTCGAACCCCTTCATATGCTGCCAATATCTCTTTTTCAGTTGGAGTATAATGGGCCTCGGATCCTCTGTATCCCCGACTCCAAAACCCTAGGGGTCGACCTCGAGTCTCCCCTGGTGCTTTCTGCCAGAGGCTCCAGGTAGGGCCATTCTCCCCGGCTGCATTGTAGACCACATTCTTTACATCTTGCCCTGCCCGGACTGGCCCAAGGGCTACTGCATGAACTATCTCCTGTTTAATTTGTTCAAAGGCTTGTCCTTGCTCAGGGCCCCATTTGAAATCATTCTTCTTCCGGGTCACTTGGTAGAGAGGGCTTACGATCAGACTGTAATTTGGAATATGCATTCTCCAAAAACCCACAACGCCTAAGAAAGCTTGTGTTTCCTTTTTGCTAGTTGGTGGAGACATGGCTGTCATTTTGTTGATCACATCCATTGGGATCTGACGACGTCCATCTTGCCATCTTATTCCTAAAAACTGGATCTCCTGTGCAGGTCCCTTGACCTTACTTTGTTTTATGGCAAAGCCGGCTTTCAGGAGGATCTGGACTATTTTCTTCCCTTTCTCAAAAACTTCCTCTGCTGTATTGCACCACACGATAACGTCATCAATGTGTTGCAGATGTTCTGGAGCTTCACCCTGTTCCAGTGCCACCTGGATCAGTCTATGGCAAATGGCAGGGCTGTGTTTCCACCCCTGGGTCAGTCAATTCCAAGTGTACTGGACACCCCTCCAAGTGAAAGCAAACTGGCCTGCACTGCTAATGCATGAAATGCATTAGCGATACCAGTTGTAGCATACCACTTGGCTGCTTTTGACTCCAGTGCGTATTGAAGGTCCACCATGTCTGGCATGGCAGCAGTCAGCGGTGGAGTGACTTTGTTCAGGCCACGATAGTCTACTGTTAGTCTCCACTCTCCATTAGACTTTCTCACTGGCCATATAGGGCTGTGAAAAGGTGAACGAGTCTTGCTGATCACTCCTTGGCTCTCCAGTCGACGAATCAGCTTATGGATGGGAATCAGGGAGTCTCGGTTGGTACGATATTGCCTCCGGTGCAATGTCGTCGTAGGAATTGGCACCTGTTGCTCTTCGACCCTCAGCAACCCCACAACAGAAGGGTCCTCTGAGAGACCAGGCAGGGTGGACAGCTGTTTAATTTCCTCCATCTCCAAGGCAGCTCTACCAAAAGCCCACCAGTACCCTTTTGGGTCCTTGAAATACCCTCTCCTGAGGTAGTCTATGCCAAGGATGCACGGAGCCTCTGGGCCAGTCACAAGAGGGTGCTTCTGCCACTCATTCCCACTTGGCTCAATTTGGCCTCCAATACAGTTAGCTGTTGGGATCCCCCTGTCATTCCAGAAATACAGATGTATTCTTCCCCTATATAGCTGTGGGATAATGGCTGAGGTGACTTAAAAATTAGAACTTATATTCACACTTAAGGCACAGCATTGAAGAAGCTTCCCAGGTGGAATGCGGCTGACATGTAAGGAATCCATTGCATGGGAGTTCCCTAGGCCTGCAACCTTAGATGTTGGTAACGACAGGGGAACTTGGTGTGCTGACTCTAAGAGGCGCTGCCCAGAGGGTGGAGCGGTGTGGAGATGCCGCGGCCAGGCTCTGCAATAATAGGGGAACGTAAAGGTGTCAAGGAACTGATAAGCTGCATATTTACTACCCTGGGCCAACAGCCTGCCACGTTTATGACAAAATGCTGTGCTTTTGGTGAACTTTGCTCATTATAACATCATTATAATACCAAAACACACCTCCATCCCAAAAGCTACCCACCTCCAAGGTGCGACCACCCCTCACTGAGCTTGCGCACTGAATTTTCCTAGCTTATACCTTTAAAAGCGAAGCGAGAAAACTTTACACCAATCCTAAACAAAGGTATGTATGACTAGAGTCACTCAAGCTCCACCCGAAAGGTGAAAGATAGTATAAAATGGTTTAAGAGAAAGAGAATGTTGGGGAAGACACCATCATGTATCACTCTGATGTCTGGGATCAGTTGACGGGCTGAGCCTCTCTTCCCCCCCATTGGGACGCCTTTGGGTAAGAGTCAAACACTTGGTTATACCAAGTGCCTCCCCGGGAAACTTAGAAATCTCTATAGAGTCGCTTTATTATTTTCTTTTAACGCATTTGTGTCTGGCCGTGTTACTCATATTTTTGATATACGCGTTGTGTCCGGCCGTGTTATATACATGTTTGTGTCCGGCCGAGTTATTCTTGATATAGGCGTTGTGTCCGGCCGTGTTATATACATATTTGTGTCCGGCCGTGTTATTCATACTCATATTTTTGACATTTGTATGTGCTTTGCAGACAGTTAATTTATCACCGGTAATCCAAAGAATCTGTGTGTCTGTTGCTCTAATAAACTGCACTCTTCACTGCTCTGGCTGTGACAGTTCCTTCAACACGACCAGACTGGGGGGGTGTAAAAATTAATGCTGTCGCCTTAGCGAAAGCCCTGAACCAATAAGTGGCTACACACACAGTCCTTAGAAAATAAACCGTTAACCAGGTCTGAGACTAAGACTGGACCTAGCCACACCTAGACTCCTCTCTGAGAAGGAGTTTAGAAAGCAAGGGGGTCCTGTCTGAACCTCGTGACTCAACGGGAGGGTTCCCCCTCAGCCACTCCTCAGACTCCTATTTGTATGTGACAGTAACTCTTAACGCAACAATAGCTTGATGGCATTAGGGTGCACTGTGCACTGGTGTCTACTAGAGCCTTATACTCCTGTGGGTCTGATGTGCCAGGCCATTGAATCCACACAGTCCAGTAAACCCAGTTGTCCCTTTCCTCCACCTGGCTGGAGGCAGGGCCCCTCTAGTCCTGGTCATAGTATTCATTACCCACTTCTTGTACATTTGAGTCAGGAGGTCTTTCATGCAAATCAGGAGTAAGATCAGCCCTTCTACTCTGTCTGGGGAACTGTCCACTGGAAACCGGAGCAGCAATTTTCCTGGAAGAACCCCCTTTGGTGATTGTTTTTCCTTGCAACTCACATACCCATGCCTCTAGGGTCGAGGTAGGTTTTCCATCCCACTTCCTCATGTCCTCTCCGTGGTCATGCAAGTAAAACCACAGAGTGCCCCGTGGGTGTATCCTCTATATCCTCTCTCTTGAGCAGAAGAACGCTGACTCCTAATGGCTGAGATGCTGGTCTGTACAGGTGGAAAGTAGGACCTATCCTCTTTGAGTTGCTGGACCTTCTGGGACAGTTTCTCCACAGCTGAGACAAGGGAGGAAGAGATACTTTCTTCGTATTCCTGGAGCTGGCTAGCCACTTCATGCACTGTCTTTTCAGTTCAGTATTGCCAATGAGTTGGCACATGACGCTGGTGCGTTCTGTACCAACTTCTGCCACATGGATCGTGTGCACTGGACTTCATCTGGATCTTTGGATAACTGCTCATTGTTTACATCACCATAAATCACCTCCAGCATGGCTAATTCCCTCATGTACTGGATGTCTCTCTATGGTGGTCCGTTTGCCTCGGCGATATATCGCCCCATTTCCCGGGGCGGTATATAACATCTTCCTTGAAGGGATATCTTTCCTTCATACCTGACAGGAGCCGCCTCCAGAGGCTGAGGACTTGTGCCCCTTTTCCAATCGCTTTGTCAATGCCCCTTTCCCTAGAAAGGGATCCCAGCTGTTTGGCTTCCTTACCCTCTAATTCCAGGCTACTGTCCCCGTTATCCCAGCATCGGAGCAGGCAGGTGACAACATGCTCACCTGGACGACAGCTGAAATCTTTTCGCATATCTCGCAGCTCACTCAGGGATAGGGATTGGGTGGTTTCCATCTCATCCATGAGTTCTTCCTCTTCCTCTCCCTGTGATGGCCCTGGTCTTTCATCCTCCCTTTCTAAATGAGCTGACTTTCTCTTCCAAGATTTCTTCTTCTGTATAGGCACGGCTCATACCGACACGAGTTGGTTCCCTTGTTCCCTGGTTCAACCGCAGTATCTGTCGCCAGGCTGAAGTAGCCGTGATGCCTGTCGCAGGTGGCTCTGGAGTAGCCGCAGTGCCTGTCGCTTTGTTGCCAGATCCAGAGAATCTGCCAGACCTTCTCTTCCCCTTGAGGATACTGAAGAGTGTTGAACAGGGCTCGGTAGGCATAGGCCAGGCCCCAGCACGTTGCAGTGATTTGTGTCTCTGTGGAATTGCCAGGGGGTGACAGCATACTTTCCCCAAATATTCTACTAATTTTTCAGGATTCTGCACTTTTTCAGGGGTGAAGTTGCAAAACACTGGAGGTGCCCACCATCCTAGGCATTTGCCCATGCTATCCCCCACACCCTGCCACTCATAACTATCCAGCCTTGGGGCAGAGCTCTGGATGGTATTCTTAATTAGTTGCTTAACCTTAAACAAGGGCTGAAACACATTCAGGAGGCATAGCAATAGGAACATGCTGGTTTGAACATCCCAAGGATATTCAGAATTCTAAAGGGCTATTGTAATTAGCCTGGAGAGGAAGGGGAAGATGGAGGAAGATTTCTCCCCCATAGATTGGCTCTCCGAGGAGAAAAGTTAAAAAGTGTAATTATCAATAATTTCCATAGATGGCTCCCGAAGCACAGAGGTGACAGCAATGCTGAGTACAAAGACGAGATCAATTTCATGACCAACAATTTTATCATAGCATAAGCCAGTGTTACACAGTGCAGCAAAGCGATAACCTTAATCCATCTCCCAGAGGTGATAAACAGCACACACATACTGATAAACAAATAGGGCAATACCCTAACCCTTGATACGGCAAGTAAGGTGTTACATAACACAACTGTGAGAACCAGTAAATCGACATTGTGACCTGTGACTACTAAACTAATATAATAAATGCTTATAACAAATTTGTTTTAAGACACTGATGTCAGATCTGTCTTTATTTGAACTCTTCGAGCCCCATGTTGGGTGCCAAAAAGGACTGTCGTGGTTTAGCTTCAGTCAGCAACTAAGCACCACGCAGCTGCTCGCTCACCCTCCCCACCCCGCCCCCGGTGGGATTGAGGACAGAATCAGAAGAGCTCAAGTAAGCAAAACCCTGGGCTGAGATAAGAACAGTTTAATATTTGAAATTAAATTAAATTAAATAATAATAATAAATTGTAATTAAAAGGAAAATAACAAGAGAGGGGGAGAGAGAGGAACAAAACCCAGGGGAAAACAAAAAAAAAAAGTGATGCATTGGCTCACCACCTGCCGACCGATGCCCAGCCAGTCCCTGAGCAGCAATCGCTACCCCCCGGCCAGCTCCCTTCAATTTATATACTGAGCATGATGTCATATGGTATGGAAGAGCCCTTTGGCCAGTTTGGATCAGCTGTCCTGGCTATGCCCCCTCCCAGCTTCTTGTGCACCTTGCAGAGCATGGGAAGCTGAAAAGTCTTTGACCAGTGTAATCACCACTTAGCAACAACCAAAACATCAGCATGTTATCAATATTATTCTCATCCTAAATCCAAAACACAGCACTATACCAGCTACTAGGAAGAAAATTAACTCTATCCCAGCCAAAACCAGGACAGGTCCTTAAATGCTGGTCACTTTTTAAGAGCCATCTTTTAAGACTGCAAGAGTAGGGAATTCCAATGTGTTGGAAGTTAAGCAAGTGGGGCAGAAGGCCGGCTTGGCTGAACAGGGATGTCCTTCTGGAATTTAGGCTGAAAAAGAAAGTGTATGGACTTTGGAAGCAAGGACAGGTGACACGGGAGGACTACAGAGATTCTGTTCGCCTCTGTAGTGAGAATATTCGTATGGCCAAAGCTCAACTGGAGTTGAAGCTGACCAATACTGTGAAGGACAACAAAAAGGGCTTTTTTAAGTATGTTAATAGCAAAAGGAGGACTAAAGAAAACACTGGTCCATTACTTGATGAGGTTGGTCACCTCACAAATAGGAATGAAGGTAAAGCAGAGACGTTTTGGGCTCCACAATATAAGAAGGATATAAAAATATTAGAATGTGTCCAAAGGAGGACAACAAAGATGGTGAAAGGACTAAAGGGCATGACTTATGAGGAGCAGCTGAGGATACTAGGTTTTGTTCAGCTTAGAGGAGACTGAGGGGTGACCTCATTGCTGTGTACAACTTCCTCACGGGGGGAAGCAGAAAGGGAGATGCTGATCTCTTCTCTCTGGTGTTCGGTGATAGAACACGAGGGAATGGTTTACAGCTGTGTCAGGGGAAGTTCAGATTGGATATTAGGAAAAAGTTCTTCACTGAGAGGGTGGTTGGTCACTGGAACTAGCTCCCCAGGGAAGTCGTTCATGGCCCCAAGCCTGTCACTGTTCAAGAAGTGTTTGGACAACACTCTTAGATATACGGTTTAACATTTAGGTTGCCCTGTTTGGAGTCAGGAGTTGGACTCGATGATCCTTGTGGGTCCCTTCCAACTTAGGTTATTCTATTCTATTCTATTCTATTCTATTCTGTTCTGTTCTATTCTATATGTAAATTTTGTACACTGTTAGAACTATGGACTCATCAGAATATAAGTTGCTTGGAAAAAAGGAAATAAGATTTATGGATTCACTGGCTCACATTAACCTTAATTTTGTCACTTTATCCTTGCTCAGCAGAAAAGTGGTTTATAATAAGAATACGGGGTATCATGAGCTCTGGCATATGTCATGGGGAAAGAAATGGTCTCTGTAATTTACATTCTTTGCAAATCAGACCTGAGATTGCTGTTTCCTCACTATATAACATTTGGAGTTCTAAATTTAATTTATTATTCTAATAGTATTGAAATAAATTCATGGCACCTTTTTCATACTTTTCATTATTTCATATCTGAAAAGGTTTTGAGTGTGAAAAGCCCTGACTTTTTATGAGGTCTGATATGGCTATTAATACCAAATGAAGTTTAGATTTATGAAATCACTTCTATGCAGAGAGCTGATATTTTTGCAGTATTTAGAATAAGTTACTTTTGTATTATGATGTGACTCAGTAGGCATTGACCTTTTGATTTTTTTCACCTTTTAAAACACATCCGCTCCCACAAATATGGAATAGTAGTTTCTCTAAAATTTTCCTCAGAAAGTAATCTTTGGCGTTGAAATAACCATTCTAAGTTTTTCTTTTTAAAAGAGACTCAAATCCTAATTAGGAATGGAAGCAGGATTACAACCTTCCCTGTGTAATCTTCTCTGTAGCATCATAATGAATTCCATGTGAGTAGTGATGAGGAGGATAAATAACAATAAACAAAATAGCTGAGACAGACATGTACACTGGAAATGGCAGTTTCACATTTTATATGAGCATTGATTTGGTTGTGGTATTGAAATTTTTTCCTCCTCTTTTTTCTTTAAGCTCGCCATCATCTCCTGCTTCTGGCAAACCCCAGTGGAAACCATCTGAAGCAGATGAATTGTCTCTACCAAAAAGTAAACTGAACACCCAAGATGGGGTTCAGATTCTTGGTAGCCTGGGATCTTCTAACTGCACTCAGTCCAAGATAAAAGCTGAAGACTCAGATAAAATCCTGCACCAGTTGTTGGGGAAGGAAATCTCTGAAAATGTCTGTATGCAGGAAAAGCTAACTTTGCAATTTCAGGATGCTCATGCTTCCTCCAAGAATGTGAAGAAGATTCTGCCAGAGAAAAGGGAGCTGAAGTTAGCCAGACTGAGGCAAATTATGCAGAGGTCTTTCAGCGAGTCTGACACAAACTCAGCTAATTCTGAGGACCATAAGAACCTCCCTGTGAAAAGAACTGACAAACCAAGGCCTCAGCCCATAATGGAAAGTGTTGAGAGCACAGAGAGTTTGCACCTGATGATTAAGAAACACACTTCAGCAGCAAGGCACCACTTCCCTTTTGGCATCAGAGTTTCTAAGCCTGTGGATGGCCACAGTCCCTCCCCTACTTCAGAGAGCAGCAATCCAGATAATGAAGCCCAGTATCAGTCTGGTACTGGACCTCAGAGCCAGTTTTCTGGAGGCAACTCTTCATCCAGCACTGACAGTGCCACTGCTCAAAAGGTTGCCACAAGCCCTAAGAGCGCTCTCAAGTCTCCATCTTCAAAGCGCGGAACATCCCAATATTTGAAACTCAGAGTAAGCTTTGAGGAGCCCGTGGTGCAGGTGGAGCTAACAGAATCAAAACTGAATGAGGAAAAGGATAAAGACCAGGGCAAAGCACTTTTGCAGGCTCCACCCAGCACTGGAGAACCAGTTGGAGACCAGCTGAAAAGGCCTTTTGGAACCTTTAGATCCATAATGGAGACACTCAGTGGTAACCAGAATAACAACAACAACTGTCAAACAGCAAACTTGATCAAAACCTCATTGATGCTGCCTTTTACCTCATTAGGAAGGAAGATAGCAGATAGCAAGGCAAATCCAGAAACACCTACGAAAGGAAGAAACAAGACAGTGAGTGCACTGAAAGGAGGAAGTGCCTTTTTTTCTCTTTTTAACTAATGAATAATTTTGTCAGCTTCTTTTTCCTACCTTTCCATAGCAAAAGGATACACACAAGTACTCAATTATATTTGACCAGTAGAAAGCCAGTCCACTGTTATAATTTTGGAAGGCTTTTTCAAGGGGTGGCAGGTATTGGTGGCAGGTACTCTTAGTGCACACGGTACACTTGCTTTGTGTTGAAAGCTCTCCACAGACATGTGATTCACCTGGAACTGATGTTTGATGTTGCTCTGATGTCACAGTCCATTTGGATCTCTCAAATTTACAGGACAACATACTCTGTAAATTAAACTTTATTTTATGAGCTCATTAGGAAAACAAACAAACACAACAAGCAAGGGCTCAATCTCCTTTGTACAGACTAGTCTAACACATGAATTCACTAATTCATCACTTAATTCACAAGGCTTCTCACTCATAAGTTCTCTAATTCATAACTCGGAACTTGTAACTCGTGCACCTATGAGCAAAAGAAAAGAATTAGTTACCTAGCCAATGGTGAGAGTGCTCATCCTTCCTCCTCCATCACAGTGCGGGCATCCCCTGTATCACACCGGGAAGCATGAAAGCCTCAGCAGTTCAGCTGCTGTTGGATTCGCTTCAAAAGCTTTTTGGGTAACCTGATGTTGTATACCTTCCAGCTTGGAGGTTTGGTCTATACCATTTTCATGAGTTAGCAGATTCTGAAGAAACTGCCAGACAATCAATATGCAAGGATTATGGCTGCAGGAGACAGCAAGCTGCAGGTGATAATGGCTGCATAATGACCTTTAGCCCTTTCTGGCCACCTGTCCTGTCTACATGGTGCTTTTGCTTTGGCCTAATGGCACTGCTCCCAGCATACATCAGGCCTTAGCATGAGCTGGGTTAGCCAAAATCTGAGCAGGAGTTGAGTGAACAGTCATGCTCCACCCCCTTGGTAGAGACCAAACATCTAGCAAACCCATTGCCTTGGCAAGTGGAAGTACTGTTACTCCTCTTGCCTCGCTGGGAGTGAGGGTAGAGGAAAGTTTTGAGCACTTTCACTTAAGTCTGGCTTCACAATTTTTTGATCAGGTAACAATTGATGGTATATGCTCTCAAGATGGCGAGATAAGCAATAAACACAGATACACAAGCATACTAATAAAATAGAACAGAATAATATAATGATCATAGGATGTAACATAAGGTGCAATATGCCAGTTGCGAATGGTGCATATCCCATTAAAATGTCATACCAGTGATGTCCAGCAGTTTGTTCAATTTCTGTTGCAATTCTGACAATTCAGCCAGTATCGTGTTTGATAGCAATAGTCACTTCTTTTTGGTATGTAATAGCTTTTTCATAGCTGGTGATTAAGGATTCCAGTTCTTCAGTTTGAGAGTATACTGTCCCATATTGGTCCTAAGGGTACAGACCATGTTGTAGGCCAGTATTCCACCAGCATCGATGTGAGGTTAGCTTTATGGCTTCTATAAGTTGTCCACAGGTCTCTAGTGCTGTAACATCGCATGGGTGTTCTCAGGCAGGAGCAATTGTTTTGTTCCCATCATTCCACAGAACATCACAAAGTGACACCACACATATACAACATGGTTTTCCCTTAAGTACAACTGTGCAATTGTCATACACTGAGTCTAAATAATAGGTACCTGAGGATATATTACTTGAACATGGGTCTTGCATTACTAAACATTCAGGGCAGTACCATTCATGGTTTCCCCATTGTTCACATCCACGAGTATCGATTAGATTGCCTTGGTTATCCATCCATTTTATTCCTTGGACTGGTGCCCATATTCTATTAGCTACAATGATAGGAAGTGGGGTGTATTGGTAAATGGGTTATTCTTTAATTTTCTTATTCACAGTGCAGTAATGAATAGATCCATTTAACAGGTTACTTTTGCTTCCTACCTCTGAGTATACAATTTTGAGGAACCGGGATTTACAACTCTGGCACCAACCCAATAATAGGGTCCCTTAACACAGCGGGATTTCTACTATGGACCCAGTTGGCTTGTTCATATTCATTTGTAGCGAAGTTTTGCATAGTAACACGTGTTAGAAACAAAATTGTGACCACCAGTGTACATGTCCTTCAAAATCTGTTGGAGCTTTTTCTGTGGGTTAAGACTAATCGTCAGGGTTTTAGTAGTTGTGTCTATCCCCTTTACTATATCCATGGTCTGACCAATTATAGCTTGTTTGCTTAATTGTCCTAGCCTAGACATTTTATTATTAACAGTCTCCAAGTCCATAGAATTTAACACTCCTGTGCCCAATCCAGCAGCTCCCAATCCTGTTGAAAGATCCCTAACTGTGTGGGTTTTCCAGTAGGACTTAAGTCATTGATCTTATATAGGTATTGTCCATTGTGAGCAATTTGGATATACTTTACTAATATTAGCATTGTCCCAGTGAATCTTAAAGTAAAATTCACGTACTTCAGAAGTAAAAACTGCAAATCTTTCAGGAAATCCTTGGGCAACTATTACTGGTGGTGTAGTAGTGGTAGTGGGAATCAGGGAAATGTCAAATTGCATACTGCCCACTGTGGTGCATGAGCCTTGACTTTGATGGTTAATTGGCACACAAACTCCCATAATGAATTCCAACAGCTCCATTCCCAGTAGGCATTGCCATCCCTTGCTGGGGTTATCTGATATTGTTACATGTGTGCAATTGTGTAACAGGACAAACTTAATAGGTCCTTCAGTGGTATCGTGATCATATTGTAGGGCAGTGTCTCCATCTAGAATGCGAGTATTAGTCTCTCTGACCCAAGTCCAGGTTCCTGGATACAGACTACTAACACTTAAGCAAAAGGTAAGGTTAGTGTGGGTGGTCAGGTGGATGCCTTGGTTCTTGCTGCCCCACTGGTGGGTTTTGGATATGTTGGGTCTCACTGTCCATGTTACAGCAGAGGTTACCAACTTCTGTGGGTTTACTTGATTATTGCATAGTGCATCAACATTTATGTGGTAGTATGACAGATTTCCCAATGCAAGGGTTAGAATTGTCTTATATATGAAGGTTCTTATCTTTTTAGATGTTGCCAACATTCTCTCCAGTGATAACAAAGTTCCAGGGAATACTTAGTGTACTTTCTAGATGGATACTTCCCATAGTGTGCAGGTTGGATGAAGGCTTTCACTTATTTGTCCAGGAGGTCAATAGCTCCTAGGGAGGGAGAAAGAAGACTTAGGTCTTGGATCATATCCAAGCCTCAGTAATGATTAATTTCATTCCCACATGTAAAAGTCAGTTCTTGGCCAGCCAAGGAGGGAGACAAGGATGCTTAGTATAGAATTACCAAGGGAATTTATTCTCTCGTATTAGCTATGAGCATAGCGGTACCTAATGCATGGAGGACCCCGATACAGAGGACAGCAGGGTTTATATATGTTACAATACAGTTGTGTAGACCAATCAAATTACTCATGTTAAGGGGTGGACTAATCAGTTACTATTGCTCACATAATCAGTATGCACTTGTCCCATGCAGAATCAGTACGTGCTTGTCCCGTGCAGGTGGTGTGGATGTATGGTCAGTGATGTGTTCATCTTCATTGTTCTAAACCGATGTCCCATGCAGGTGGAGTGGTTTTATACTGGATTCTGGTCGATTGCCGTTCTGGCCATGGTTATATGCCTGGCTTTTTTGAAAGGCAAATCTTTTATTTTTTTATTGTCTGTATGGGGTGTTCTCAGCCGGTAAGAGCTGGCTTAGGTTGGGTCTTCAGGTTACATCGACCCTGAGGTAAAAGCTCATAGTCTCGGGTAGCGTTCGCTCTTCTAAGCAAGTCGTATTGCAGTTAGCGCCTTGCCTTTCACACACAGTATCCAGAGTTTCCTATATTCCTTTCCTTCGAAAGTGCTGCAAAGTGACCCAGCGTTTTCTGAGTGATGGGTGTTGAATTCTCACACGATCTCCTGGATGACACACCAAGGTGTTCAAAGCATCCTGCTGATGTTGGTTCAGCACAGGGGATTGTTCAAAACCTCTATCCAGATCACCAGTAGGAGTCTACCATGAGTTCAATGCTTGTACGGCTTCCCATAAGTTTCTTCCCTGATTAGTATTACCGTTTTGCCATTTGAGTTGTTGTTTAAGCAACCCGTTCTGTCTTTCTACTATACCATTACTCTGAGGTCAATAGGGTAAGTGGAAAGTCCACTTAATTCCATGCTTAAGACACCATTCCTGTACTATTCTATTTTTAAAATGTGACCCACTATCTGACTGTATCTCTTGTGGCTTTGGGTGCACAGCAAACCATTGGTTTAATCCTCCTACAGTTCCCAATCCAGATGCAGTGCGTGTCGGGTAAACATTACCCAAATCACTCACTATCTCAACTCCGGTTATAATGAATTTCCATCCTTCAGAGGTATGTGTCATCGGTCTGATATAGTCAACTTGCCAAGTACCCCAAAGGACTTGCCCTTCCCTGAGGTTTGCTTGTTGTTGACTTTTGACAAGATAATCCCTCATTTTGTTGTCTCACAAACAGGGTTTGTTACCCGGTGTGCAACACCCAATATGCACACAGAGCCGAGATATCAGTTTATTTCAGATTTTTGCGCAAGACCGGGTGCTAGGTGGTAGCTCCACAAAGCTAGCACACCGCTCATTCATGCAGGTACAATATTTATACAGTCTAGTTATATATATGCATAAGTAATTACACAAAGCAGTTTTCTATTGGTCTACATTTTCTTGTCTCAATCTTAAAGCTACAGTACTACTTTAATATTCTGCACATGCTCAAAGGTGAGGGGTCTCTGCTTGGGCCGGGGTCTCCAGCTCAAGGGGTGTGATTTTTAGTATTATAATGAGGATAGTTCTTGTAAGGGTGCTCCTTATCACACTTCTGCTAGCAGTTTCAGATTGTCCAAAAACATCTTACTTAGCTTACATATTTCTCCAGGATGTGCTTTACTCCCAAGGACAGTAATTCTTGATTAGTCATTCCATGTTCCAGTATGAATCCCCCTTATCAACTATCTTTAGAGCATTCATCATAGATAAGTGCTTAGGTCAGACTGATCTTCCATACGTACTTGTATAACACTGAATCTGATTGACTACAATTTCATTACAAAATCTACAAGTGGTCACTAGTTGAACTGCTTGTTGCTTATTAATTGGCCAGCATCATCTTGCTGCATGCTGATATAGGTCATATGCACCAGTGTGTCCCAACCATCCATGCAGCCATTTACCTAACCATTCAATCAATACTCAAGGTAGAGGAAAATCTTGATGCATTTTTACTGGCTAAGTGGTTGGCCATATTGTTCCATTTGGCCACCTGAGTGGTATTTTTCTGGTGTACGGCTACATGCCCTATAGCAATAGAATGGGAGTTCGTGATCTGGTATATTTGTTCCCAATATTCCCTTCCCCATACATCTTGATTCCCTACCTGCCAGTTGTGTTTTGCCCAGTTTCCTAGCCATTGTGTAGCACCAGCCCATACAGCATAGGAATCAGTGTATATGGCTGTCATGGTTTAACCCCAGCTGGCAACTAAGCACCACACAGCCGCTCGCTCTACTCCGCCCCAGTGGGATGGGGCAGAGAATTGGAAGAGTAAAAGTGAGAAAACTCGTGGGTTGAGATAAGAAAAGTTTAATAGGGAATGCAAAAGCCATGCACACGAGCAAAGCAAAGCAAAGCAAGGAATTTATTCACTACTTCCCATCGGCAGGCAGGTGTTCAGCCATCTCCAGGAAAGCAGGGCTCCATCATGCGTAATGGTTACTTGGGAAGACAAATGCCATCACTCCGAATGTCCCCCCGCTTCCTTCTTCTTCCCTCAGTTTTTAATTGCTGAGCAGACGTCATATGGTATGGAATATCCCTTTGGTCAGTTTGGGTCAGCTGTCCCAGCTGTGTCCCCTCCCAACTTCTTGTGCACCCCCAGCCTACTTGCTGGTGGGGTGGTGTGAGGAGCAGAAAAGGCCTTGACTCTGTGTAAGCACTGCTCAGCAATAACTAAAACATCGGTGTGTTATCAACACTGTTTTCAGCACAAATCCAAAACATAGCCCCATATCAGCCACTATAAAGAAAATTAACTCTATCCCAGCCAAAACCAGCACAATGGCCTGTGTGCCATTTCTAAGAGCTAATACTGTGGCATAGAGCTCTACTAATTGAGCAGAACCTTCTATTCGCTCAGTTACTACATATTCATCAGCTACAGATACAGCAGCAGCTGTTCCTTGCTGTTTACCCTGTATTTTGTGAGCATTCCCATCAGTAAACCAGACACCATCTGGTTGACGGGGGTTGAATTCAGGAACATCCTGGATAGGAGAGCATGGAGGCTCCATGTATTCGGTGGGCATTCCTATATGCTCCACAGCCTCAGTAACTTTATTCTCCTTAGTCAAGCCATCTGCAGTTACATAATGATGGATATACAGTGCCCACCTTTTTACAGTAGTTTCATGTGCTACACATAAAGGTAGTGGTTTACCACCAATAACAGGTTTAAGAATAGCTATTGGCATGTAGAATTTTATACTTCTTCCCTGAGTCAAGGGTTCAGCTGCTACTAGCCCTTCATAAGCTGCTAATAGCACCTTTTCAAAAGTCAAGCAATTGTGCTGAGCATTCTGCCATGATTTGGAGCCAAAAGTAATAGGGAGTTCCTTGGAACCGTTAAGCCCTTGTTGCCATAGTCCCCACCAATATCCCTTCTCTCCCACCTGGATATGTAGTGAGAGGGGCTGCATAGGGTGGATGGGTCTCAATGATTGATATGCATTCACATTTTCCTTTAGAAGCTTCAGGGCCTCTTCATGTTGTGGAGTCCATTCCCAGATTGCATTTTTCTTCAGTAAGTTATAGAGTGGTCGTACTATTATACTAAATCCCAGAATACGTGCCCTCCAAAATCCTAAAGTCCCTAGCACAGCACGCAACTCCTTTTTATTCTCAGGGATGGGTAACTGTTGGATTTCTTGTAGCACCTCAGCAGGAACTGTTTTCCTCCCACCTATCCATCTGACTCCCAAAAAGGTTACTTCCTGGCTGGGTCCTTGTTTCTTTTCTTCTGGTACCTCTACCCCAGTTGACTGTGGGTGTGTTATAATAGTGTCCATAGCCTGTTTCACAGGTTCTGCAGAGCGTCCACCTATTAAGACATCATCTATATACTGCACCACAGTAACCTCTTGTGGTAATTTTAATGTTTCTAGCTCTTTAGCCAGCGTAGCATGAGCAATGGTAGGACTGTGTTTAAAACCCTGTGGTAAGCGAGTAAATGTATATTGGAGTCCCTGCCAGGTGAAAGTGAATGTCTCTCTATCTGTCTCCAGTATTAGGGTCATAAAAAACCCATATCCTTCACATCTACTGTTGCCATTCATGGAAAGGCGTTTTCATTAAGAAAATTGACTATATCACTTTTACTGGGAACAGACACAATAAGTGTTTCAATGGCAGCGTTCAAGGTTCTGTAATCTACTGTTAGTTGCCACTTTCCATTAGGTTTCTTTACCGGACATATAGAAGAGTTGTAGGGGGAATGAGACTTGACAATGATTCCCTGTTCTTCTAGCTCCTTTATCAATTCAGTAACAGGACAAATGGCATCAGAAGGTAACTTGTATTGTGGAATATTAACTAGCTTGCTATGGGGTAAAGAAGCAGCTGTTTGCAACAGGTTAACAGTCAGGGATGCGTCGATGCATGGTAAACTGTGGGGCAAAGAGGGTGGTGTCCCTATTTCACATTTTCCCCATGAGTCCACCCATGACTGACCCTTCAATACATCCACACCTAATATATTACAGGGACCTAGAAGTAAAGTCGGGCGGATTGTCCGTCCATTAGACAGAATTAGTTTAGCCCTGACCAGTGGGTGGGTAGTGATTTGCCCATTAACGCCTACAAAAGAAACTAATTGCTTGCTAAGTGGAAGCTGTCCTTTGTAAATGTCCTTATTTACCATCGATATTTGGGCTCCTGTGTCAATGAGGAATGTTGTAAAGTAGCAATCATTAACTGCGACCATCATCTCGGAACTTGGATCCTTAGCAGAGGGAGTAGCGGCTCCCAGTACTTCCACTGATTCAAGCCCCTCCCCTGGTTTCCCCACATATTCGCGGTCTTTGGTCAGTTTGGGTCAGCTGTCCTGGCTATGTCCTCTCCCAACCTTTTGCCTACCCCCAGCCTACTGGCCTTTGCAGGAGGGTTGGAGGGAGAGCCTTGATGCTGTGCGAGCACTGCTCAGCAGTAGCCAAAACATTGGTGTTATCAACACCATTCTAGCTATAAAGCACAGCACTATGAGGGCTGCTATGGGGAAAGTTAACTCCATCCCAGCCAGACCCAATACATTCACCAATTACTGTCGCAGGCAAAACAGACTTGACTTGGGGAAAATTAATTTAATTTATTGCCAATTAAAAATAGAGTAGGATAGTGAGAAACAAAAACAAAACTAAAACCACCTTCTCTCTACCCCTCCTTTCTTCCCAGGCTAAATTTCACTCCTTCATTCCTCCTCCACACTCTTCTACCTCCTCCCCCACCGAGCGACGCAGGGGAAAGGGTGGAGAAGGGGGGTCGCAGTCAGTTCAGAACACTTTGTCTCTGCCGCTCCTTCCTCCTCACGCTCCTCCCCTGCTCCAGCTTGGGGTCCCTCCCACGAGCTGCAGTCCTTCAAGAACTGCTCCAGCATGGGTTCCTTCCACGGGGTACAGTCCTTCAGGAACAGACTGCTCCAGCGTGGGTCCCCACGGGCCACAGTTCCTGCCAGAAAACCTGCTCTGGCGTAGGCTCCTCTCCACGGGCCACAGTGCCTGTTAGGAGCCTGCTCCAGCATGGGCTCTCCATGGGGTCACAGCTTCCTTCAGGGCATATCCACCTGCTGCAGTGTGGGGTCCTCTACAGGGTACAGTATGGTTATCTGCTCCCAGGTGGTCCTCCATGGGCTGCAGGGGGACAACCTGCTTCACCATGGTCTTCTCCACTGCCTACAGGGGAATCTCTGCTCTGGAGCCTGGAGAACCTCCTCCCCCTCCTTCTTCACTGACTTTGGTGTCTGCAGGGTTGTTTCTCTCACATATTTTTTCCTCATTCCTCTCACAGCTGCTGCACAGCATTTTTTACCCTTTCTTAAGTATGTTATCACAGAGGTGCTACCAGCTTTGCTGATTGGCTCAGCTTTGTGCAGCGGTGGGTCTGTTTTGGAGCCAGCTAGAACTGGCTCTGTCTGACATGGGGGCAGCCCTATGTCTCTTCTCACAGAGGCCACTCCTTCAGCCGGCCTCACTAACAAAACCTTGCCATGTAAATCCAGTACAGGTGCCAAGAGGGAGGAGGCAGGGAATTGTCTTTGTTATGACCTGGCCCTGAGAGGAATATATCGGGGTCTGATTGTTTCCAGATATCCCCAGCTCAATCATCATCGTACATTTCACAATAAACTTTCACTGGGTCTACGGTAGTAGCTTCCAACAACCTCCTCTTGCACCCTTCAGCTTCTGTAGCTATGAGGGGCTGAAGTTTTGACTTGAGTAATTTAATTTGCATTTCTAATTGTCTACACTTTACTTCCCAAGTAGTCTTTCCATTTTCCTTTTCCTCATTTTCCTTTTTCAGTCATACATTTACCCCCTTTAACTCATCAGTTGTATCCGTTGCTGCTCTAAGACAACTGCCTAGTATCCAGCACATAGCATCTTTCCCTTTTCCCTTCCTTAATTTATAATCCCGCCACCTGGCAAACTCATGCCAAATATTATCAGCATTCGAGCAGTGGCTCTCCACCCAGGACAAGTCCCACTTGGGGTTTCACCATCCCTCTTTCTCAAATTTCTCTCCCACATGTTGCCATTCAGTGTTCAGTTTTTCATTCTTCGCCATGGCAGACACACATAGACACACAGTATCTCTACACTCACACTAAAATGATTTCCTCAAGAGGCACGGCAAAGCAGCTTGTGCCTGCCAACAGAACGTGTCCAAAAGAGATCCCACTTCTGACACCACTGAAATGTCATGGTCCATTTGGATCTTTCAGATTTACAGGACAAAGTACTCTGTCAATTAAACTTTATTTTCTGAGCTCATTAGGAAAGAAAGCAAACAAACACGACAAACAAGGGCTCAAGCCCCTTTGTACAGACTAGTCTAACACATTAATTCACTAATTCATCACTTAATTCACAAGGCTTCTCACTCACAAGTTCTCTAATCCATAACTAGCAACTCATAACTCGTGCACCTATGAGCAAAATAATTACCTAGCCAATGGTGAGAGCGCTTATCCTTCCTCCTCCATTGCCATGTGGGTGTTCCCTGTATCACACCAGGAAGCATGAAAGCCTCAGCAGTCCAGCTGCTGTTGGATCCACTTTTTGGGATATGAGGTGAAAGAATAATTTCAAGATGAAAATAAAGACAGAAAGAACATAAAGTAGGCCAAAAGGAGGAGGAGGAATAATGAATTATATACTGTAAAAAGTATGACAAAGTAATGGTAGAAAAACACAGGAAAATCTTAGGTATAGAGGAGGCAAAATGAGTATGTAAAAGAAAAAGGGGAAAAAGAAAAGTGGGAAATAGTAAGTATTCCATACTAATGGATACTGTAGATAGAACAATGTAATATCAGAATGTGGAATAAAATGAACATTTCAAATGAGACCTAATAGACTAGAATGAAGTGGAAATGCCTTTATTAAAGTTTACTTAGAATCACAATATGGACTGCATATTTGAGCCTTTTAACTCATGCATTGTCTAGTTGAACTGCTGATTTAACATAGAAGTATTTTCATAACATATTGGCAATTTTTTTCAAAAGGCTGATTCAGATTTTTTTAATGATAGAGAAAAAGACTAACTGTCTTCAAAGATGTTCAAAGATAGTAAGCTCATGAGTGGTTTTCATAGTTCCCTAAGAATTTTAAAGAGTTGGGTGTGGTAATTCTAACAGTATGCACACTTACACTGTAAAATGTAGTCCACATTTGCATGTCATTGTTGTCAAACATTAAAATTATAGAAAAAAAATACACTTTTATAGAAAAATTATAGAAAAAAAAATACCAGCTCAAAGGACCACAGCACATATCTTGAAGAGGTAACAGATTTAGCCTCTTAGTAACTTAAAAAGAAATCTGTTAAAGTGTTACTGTGGATATTTGTCTGCATGTTTTGATAGACTTCCATGCTATGCATGTGATAAGCTCAGTGCATGTTTTCAACTGATTTGATGTTGTACTTCCTTATGGGCATTTCTTCAGCTACACCAGTCTTTCCTCTAGCACGCTGAATGAAGAATGTCTGTGTAACTGTGCTTGGTATGTGATTATTGTCATGGTCTGTTTGGATCTCTCAAATATACAGAACAACATACTCTGTAAATTAAACTTTATTTCATCAGCTCAGTCAGTAAAAAAAAAAAGTCTCAACCCCCTTTGTACTGACTGGTCTAACGTGTGAATTTATTACTAATTTATTACTTCATCAATTCATGAATTCACTAACTAACTTGCATGCCTATGAGCAAAATAGTTACCTAGCTGACAGTGAGAGTGCTCATCCTTCCTCCTCCATCATGATTGCAGGTGTCCCCTGTATCACACTGGGAAGCACAAAAGCCTCAGCAGTTTGGCTGCTGTTGGATCCACATTTTGGGTAAGCTGAGGTATTTATACCTTACAGCTTGGAAGTTTGGTCTATACCATTTCCATAAGTTAGCGGATTCTGAAGAAACTGCCACAGTTACTCTGCAAAGATGCAGGAGATGATGGTTGCAGAATGGCCCTTATCTCTTCCTGTCCATTGTGTCCTGCATATGTGTTTCTCTTGCTTTGTCCTAATGGCGATGCTCCCAGCAGGCATCAGGCCTTAGCATGAGCTGTGTGTTAGGCCAAAACCTGAGCAGGAGTCGAGTAAACAGTCATACTTATGCATGGTGATATTTAGAATCTCTGTTGTTTAGTTTTCTCTAATTGCATGTTTGCAAAAATTATTCATAACTGACATAAATAGGATTGATTGATTGATTGACTGATTGTCGTGGTTTAGCCCCAGACGGCAACTAAGCACAACGCAGCCGCTCACTCACTCCCCCCGCGGTGGGATGGCGAGGAGAATTGGAAGAGTAAAAGTGAGAACACTCGTGGGTTGAGATAAGGACAGTTTAAGAGGGAACGCAAAAGCCGCGCGCGCGAGCAAAGCGAAGCAAGGAATTCATTCACTCCTTCCCATGGGCAGGCAGGTGTTCAGCCATCTCCAGGAAACCAGGGATCCATCACACACAACAGTTACTTGGGAAGACAAACGCCATCACTCCAAATGTCCCCCCCTTCCTTCTCCTTCCCCAGATTTATATACTGAGCATGACGTCATATGGTATGGAATAGCCCTTTGGTCAGTTTGGATAAACAATCCTGGCTGTGTCCCCTCCCAGCTTCTTGGGCACCTGGCAGAGCATGGGGAGCTGGGAAAAAAAATCCTTGACCAGTGTAAATACCGCTTAGCAACAGCCAAAACATCGGCGTGTTATCAATATTACTAAAACCCAAAACACAGCACTACACCAGCCACTAGGAAGGAAATCAACTCTATCCCAGCCGAAACCAGGACAGTATCCACCCCTTATTCTATACCATTTACGTCATGCCCAGGTTCTACCCCTTCTAATACAATTAAGTTCATTTAGTCCATGGCTTTGGGCTCCATCCGTCATAATAGTCCTTCAGGGCAGAAGACACGGTGTGTGGTGTTGGATTGTTGCATGTTGAAGCCAGTTCTGGTTCCATCACCACTGCACTTTGCTAGGTTTCATCAAAGGTCATTCTTCATTAATCTGAGTGATCCTTATTGAAAAAGTGATGACACATAGTATTATACAACAATTGACATTATACCATTTAGTTCATTGGCTATTCTCACCTAAAATCAAATCCCCTTGAGGTACACATCTGACTTCCCCATCCTTTCGCATTACCCACCAAGTGCACCCGGGTCCTTGAGCAAAAGCAATCCCACGAATGGGCTTGCCTTTGCCCGAGGCAGGAGTAACCCAGACTGTCTTCCCCAGCATGTTTTTTATGTGCACTACAGGGACCTTATCCCCTTCTACAGTGCGTAAAAGTTTTGATTGGGCAGGGCCAGCTCGATTGGCAGATCCTCTAGTGTTAACTAACCAGGTGGCCTTTGCTAAATGTGTATCCCAATGTTTGAACGTCCCACCACCCATTGCTCACAGTGTAGTCTTTAACAGTCCATTGTATCGCTCAATTTTCTCAGAGGCTGGTGCATGATAGGGGATGTGATATACCCACTCAATGCCATGTTCTTTGGCCCAGGTGTCTATGAGCTTGTTTCAAAAATGTGTCCCATTGTCTGACTCAATTCTTTCTGGGGTGCCATGTCGCCACAGGACTTGCTTTTCAAGGCCCAGGATAGTGTTCCGGGCAGTGGCATGGGGCACAGGATATGTTTCCAGCCATCCAGTGGTTGCTTCCACCATTGTAAGCACATGGCGCTTGCCTTGGTGGGTTTGTGGGAGTGTGATATAATCGATCTGCCAGGCCTCCCCATATTTATATTTCAGCCATCGCCCTCCATACCACAGAGGCTTTAACCGCTTGGATTGTTTAATTGCAGCGCATGTTTCACATTCATGGATAACCTGTGCAATAGTGTCCATGGTTAAGTCCACCCCTTGATCACGAGCCCATCTATATGTTGCATCTCTTCCTTGATGGCCTGAGGTGTCATGGGCCCACCGGGCTATAAATAATTCACCCTTATGTTGCCAGTCCAGATCCACCTTGAGCCACTTCAATCTTAGCAGCCTGATCCACCTGCTGGTTGTTTTGATGTTCCTCAGTGGCCCGACTCTTGGGTACATGAGCATCTACGTGACGTACTTTTACAACCAGGTTCTCTACTCGGGCAGCAATATCTTGCCACAATGCTGCAGCCCAGATGGGTTTGCCTCTGCGCTGCCAATTGTTCTGCTTCCATTGCTGTAACCACCCCCACAGGGCATTTGCCACCATCCATGAGTCAGTATAGAGATAGAGCACTGGCCACTTTTCTCGTTCAGCAATGTCTAAAGCCAGCTGAATGGCTTTTACTTCTGCAAATTGGCTCAATTCACCATCTCCTTCAGCAGTTTCTACCACTTGTCGTATAGGACTCCATACAGCAGCCTTCCACCTCCGATGCTTTCCTACAATACGACAGGACCCATCAGTGAACAGGGCATATTGCTTCTCATTTTCTGGTAGTTTATTGTACAGTGGGGCCTCCTCAGCACGCGTCACCTCCTCCTCTGGCGATATTCCGAAATCTTTGCCTTCTGGCCAGTCCATAATTACTTCCAAGATTCCTGGGCGATTGCAGTTTCCTATTCGAGCTCATTGTGTAATCAGTGCAACCCACTTACTCCACGTAGCATCAGTTTCATGATGTGTAGAGGGGACCGTCCCTTTGAACATCCAGCCCAGCACCGGCAGTCGGGGTGCCAGGAGGAGTTGTGCTTCAGTGCCAACCACTTCTGAAGCAGCTCGAACCCCTTCATATGCTGCCAATATCTCTTTTTCAGTTGGAGTATAGCGGGCCTCAGATCCTCTGTATCCCCGACTCCAAAACCCTAGGGGTCGACCTCGAGTCTCCCCTGGTGCTTTCTGCCAGAGGCTCCAGGTAGGGCCATTCTCCCTGGCTGCAGTGTAGAGCACATTCTTTACATCTTGCCCTGCCCGGACTGGCCCAAGGGCTACTGCATGAACTATCTCCTGTTTAATTTGTTCAAAGGCTTGTCCTTGCTCAGGGCCCCATTTGAAATCATTCTTCTTCTGGGTTACTTGGTAGAGAGGGCTTACGATCAGACTGTAATTTGGAATATGCATTCTCCAAAAACCCACAACGCCTAAGAAAGCTTGTGTTTCCTTTTTGCTAGTTGGTGGAGACATGGCTGTTATTTTTTTAATCACATCCATTGGGATCTGACGACGTCCATCTTGCCATCTTATTCCTAAAAACTGGATCTCCTGTGCAGGTCCCTTGACCTTACTTTGTTTTATAGCAAAGCCGGCTTTCAGGAGGATCTGGACTATTTTCTTCCCTTTCTCAAAAACCTCTTCTGCTGTATTGCCCCATACGATGATGTCATCAATGTATTGCAGATGTTCTGGAGCTTCACCCTGTTCCAGTGCAGTCTGAATCAGTCCATGGCAAATGGTGGGGCTGTGTTTCCACCCCTGGGGCAGCCGATTCCAGGTGTACTGAACGCCCCTCCAAGTGAAAGCCAACTGTGGCCTGCACTCTGCTGCCAAAGGGATTGAGAAAAACGCATTAGCGATATCACTTTTAGCATACCATTTGGCTGCTTTTGACTCCAGTTCATATTGCAGTTCCAGCATGTCTGGCACGGCAGCACTCAGCGGCGGTGTGACTTCATTCAGGCCACGATAGTCTACTATCGTCTCCACTCTCCATTAGACTTTCGCACTGGCCATATGGGACTGTTAAAAGGTGAACGAGTCTTGCTGATCACTCCTTGGCTCTCCAGTCGACGAATCAGCTCATGGATGGGAATCAGGGAGTCTCGGTTGGTGCGATATTGCCTCCGGTGCACCGTTGTGGTAGCAATTGGCACCTGTTGTTCTTTGACCCTCAGCAACCCCATAACAGAAGGGTCTTCTGAGAGACCGGGCAGGGTGGACAGCTGTTTAATTTCCTCCGTCTCCAAGGCAGCTATACCAAAAGCCCACCGGTACCCTTTTGGGTCCTTGAAATACCCTCTCCTGAGGTAGTCTGTGCCAAGGATGCACGGAGCCTCTGGGCCAGTCACAATGGGGTGCTTTTGCCACTCACTCCCAGTTAGGCTCACTTTGGCCTCCTATACAGTCAGCTGTTGGGATCCCCCTGTCACTCCAGAAATACAGATGGGTTCTGCCCCTATATAGCTTGATGGCAGTAGGGTACACTGTGCACCGGTGTCCACTAGAGCCTTATACTCCTGTGGGTCTGATGTGCCTGGCCATCGAATCCACACAGTCCAGTAAACCTGGTTGTCCCTTTCCTCCACCTGGCTGGAGGCAGGGCCCCTCTAGTCCTGGTCATAGTATTCATTACCCACTTCTTGTATATACAAGTCAGGAGTTTCTTCATTATAATCAAGAGTAAGATCAGCCCTTTTACTCTGTCTAGGGAACTGTCCACTGGAAACCGGAGCAGCAATTTTCCTGGAAGAAAAACCCAAAACACAGCACTACACCAGCCACTAGGAAGGAAATCAACTCTATCCCAGCCGAAACCAGGACACTGATTGATGAATGAGAGGGGAAATAGATGAACAGATGAACAATTAAATCCCTAGGAAAACAGAAATTTATGATGGATTTTTGCTGATGTTACCAGTGAACTGGCTACAAGATGTCAGTTCTAAGCAAGTATAAAAAATAGTTGTACTCATAAATCCACTAGGGATTTTAGCTCATATTGGCTGAGTATCAGCCTTTGCTGAATGGAAGTCAAGTACCAGATGAGAATGGAAATTAAGTTTCCTCTCATGAGGAGAACAAAACCACCACATTTCTTCTCTAAATGTACAGAGAACCTGAGGCAGAATGCTGTACTTTAAGTCTGTTTTACGATTCTTGAATAGGCAAAATGGGTGCCTGTCATTTGTCTACCACATGCTGCTCTGTAGCCTGAGAAACTTAAATATTAGAAGAACATCACCATCACGTGCACTACAAGTCCCTGGACACAGTCTGAAATTTTCTCTGGATGCTCTGGGGAGACTGTAATTATAATTTCAGAGCTACTTTGCAAAAGAAAATGGTGTAATTTTTGAAGTTTTAAACCTTTGTAGATGGTTATATTGAGAGGTTGTATTACTGGACACAGTCCCCAACCCATTTTAATACTAGACCCTTATATAGGGGATTTTATTAGCATGTTCTGAAATGTAAAAGCATTATATAAAAACTACCTAGAATCAAATGACATTCTTGTCCACCAGTTTCCAGCTACTTTTTCAGCTTCAATTTCTTTTGGTTTTTTTTTTATTGTCTCATTTAAAATACTCAGTTACATCAAAGCTTTGTAGTTTACTTTTTCAAATTGGTCACAGCTTAGTAGTAGGAATTTATATTAAATTTTCCAGTGTCCTTTTAGAATTAGATACACCCTACTTTTCTTAAAATCCTAGAGTAAATTTCAGCTGTGGAGAAAGGGTTGAGATTTTTTTTCCCTTTTTGGAAGGATTGGATAGTTTCTTGTGTATTACAATTCCAAGCAAATGTTTGTGATCATTTCCATCTTACATGTATGCCAATTAACTGTTCTTTCCCACACTTTAAATCATTTGAGATTTGCAATACATTAAAGTAAGCACTAATTCACCTTATCAATACAAAGCCCTGTATTAGCTGGAGCTAACAACAGCTAAAATGCTTCGTGCATCTGGGTCAATCCGCAAAATCTACCATCAGGGTTCTGTCAGATAGTAAACTGGGCATGCTTCTAAAATAGTAAATGGGTCTCATATAATGAATTTCCCACTATCAGATCTAGTGCTGAATAAATTACAACTTTAGTACAAATATGCACTCTAGAATGAGGTTGTTTATGTCTAATAAAAGACAATGGTGGCACATGCACCAGAAGATATTAGAAATTTGGTTAGTAATTAGTATTATTAGTAATATGTTTCCCTCAGGTCAACAGGCACAGGGGGCAATTGTAAAGGGCATGTCTGTTCTGCATCATCACCTAGAGTGCTGCACTAGCTAAAAATGACCCTCTTAAAGATCATAGTGCAACTGTAGAGCTGCAGAACTGGAGTGCCTGGGCAGCCTCTACATAGGCAGAGCTATGGGGACTCACCCAAAATGTCTGTCAGCAGTGCAAAGCTAAGCTAACGCAGTAGTTAATTGATGCAAATTGTCTTAACCTTAGAAAGCATCCTTTAATGTAGCTCTATGCTTAACACTAAACATAGTGTTGATAACAGTAATGCATGGTAAGTGTCAAAAAGTTATGGCAAAAAATTCATTGTTCCTGTTTTACCTCCTCAAACTCAATCCTACCAATTCTACTTCCTCCAATTCTATATCTTTTGCTCTTACTTTGGGTGTGCAAGCCACAATAATTGAGGTGAATAGAGGGGACTTTAAAATGAAATGATCCCTCATGCCCTCTTATTAGGACCTGCAACTGTGGTCCCTGAGAAGGTCAGCTTTTGTTAAATCCTGTAGTAACCACAAGTATATCTAAGCATACTAATTATCAGTCTTTTGGGGATATTTGGCTCTTTGTGGTGATTGTAGACTGGAATAAATTAGAGCAATACTCTGGTTTACAAGAATCAGACTCTCAAATATGTGAGCTTCGGGCAAACTTTTTATACACATACCCTTGCCCTTTGCTGTGGGTTTTTAACCTCCCCCCAGGATTTCTCCTTTGCAACAACAAACCAACTAGTCATGATTGTATCATAGGAGTTTTACTGTTAAGCAGTAATAAATAAAAATGAGACTTTTAACCTCTTTGAAAGTTGCTGTGGGCTGGATGCTTAATCTAAAATCCTTCAGCTGAAAGATTAATTTAAGAGGAACAGGTTGGGGATTCAGTACAAGGGTATATGAAAGAAACTGTAGAAACTTAGATGCAACAAATGTTGAGTGTTTAGTTTATCTTTAACTGGAAAGCTAAAATTTTGGTCACATACACAGCAGATAGTTTTGAAAAAAAATTTTACATAGTGTGGAAATGAATACTACTACTATAGAGAAAGGATCCTCATCTCTGTATCTAATAGAATCTTAATCATTTATATTAAGATTTTACCTAAATTACAGTGTTAAAAGAGATATAGGCCCTGCCTCAAAAAGATTTACTGCTTGCAATTTTTCCTACTGCCTGTACCACCATCTTCTACTTAAGCAAACACATAAAGTAAGTCCAATGAATCACCTTCTGAAAGTTTTTATTTCTCTCTGTTGATTATTAATGTAGGCCAGATGATTAATTTTCAGGCAGAGTCAGGAAAAGACAGGATATATCTGATGTTAGTTGTAATCAATCTTTTTATCACTATTGTACTTTTCATTAAAGGATCTAGGAATTTTTGGACATTCTGTCCATTATTACCAGAACATTTTGACAGTGTCCTAATTCATGCTGTGACTTACAAAGCTTCTTGTCTTTCCATTGATTTCCAGTTTTGATTGCAGAATAGGAGATAAAAGAATGTCATTAAGAATCCACAGTATTAGGAAATATTGTGCGTAGTACGTGTCTAGAGAGAGACTCAGAGAGAAAGATGAATTCAGAGTTCAAAATTACTAAACTGGATAAAACAACATAAAAAAAATACAAGACAAATCCGTCTATGTTCTTAGTGTTACCATGAGTAATTTCCTTCTTTTTCTTTCCAGGCATGATGACATCAATAGGAAAAGACAAAAATCTTACATTCAAAATGTACTGAAGAGACAGAGCTGCAGGAATTCTTCCTCTAAACCACATCTCATGATGTCTCACTTTGTTTGCAATGCCTGATATATATCCTTTTGGAAAACACTAATATGAGACATACTCCTCACCAGCAAAACAGCAACTGTTAGGATGCCTTAATTTGTAGCAGTTAGACCATATACAAAACTTTTTTATGATATTTGTGTATATGTAACTTGTTTGTAAGCTGTACTATGTAAAGGCATGGGTGAGCAAAAGTAACAGTTTGAAAATTATTATGACACAAGCAACCTCCAGAATGTTCATTGGGCTACAGAACACATTTTGTACTACTTCTATTGCATGGATATATTGTCATAGTTCTTTATTTCCCTTTCTCAATGACATATACTGTAAAAGTTTCAGGCAGGACTCGGCCTGCTTATCTCCTCAATGAGACCAAGAGACTTTTTACCAGGGCTTGTAGTGATAGGACAAGGGGTAACAGTGATAAACTGAAAGAGGGTAGATTTAGATTGGATATAAGGAAGAAATTCTTTACGATGAGAGTGGTGAGACACTGGAACTGGTTGCCCAGAGAAGTTGTGGATGCGCCATCCCTGGAAGTGTTGAAGGTCAGGTTGAATGGGGCTTTGAGCAACCTGGTCTAGTGAAAGATGTCCCTGCCCATGGCAAGGGGTTGGAACTAGATGATCTTTAAAGGTCCCTTCCAACCCAAACCATTCTATGATTCTATGAAAAGCAAAATGTGAAGAAATCAAGAAATGCAATTTTAAATTACCATTTATTGTTATTTTGCTGAACACTGGTAATGTGTTCAGAGACGTTCAAATCACCCAGTGATCTGTTAAGACCCAGTCCATATTCCCTCAAAGTTGACATGATCCTTTTATTAAATGCACTTGGACCTTTTGGAAAAAGAGAACCTTCAATCTCTTATTGAATTCACTCCATTTCTTGTAAGCTATCATTACGTTCTGTTAGGTATGTCATACAGAACAAGATCCAAAATCAGATGACTAGGCAATCCTTACTTAACATATGTATTTATACCTAATATGTAATCAATTATTTTGATTATACTGATCAATTTCCATTTGAAGACTGCTATGGCTTGGTGAGAAAGATCCCAATACATGACAATTTATTTTACTAACTGCTCTAATAAAACAAAGGGAAGTCATAGGAAGTTTGCCAAAGAAATTTTTTATCCCAAGGAAAATGTACTACAATGCTGCAATTATACAAATAAAATGTATTAGGTGTATGTGGCAAGGTTTTGGTAACTGAGGGGGAGTGCCGGGGTGTCCTCTGTGGAAAGAGGTCAGGGGCTGCCCTGTGCTGGACACAGCCACTTCTGGCCAGTTTCACAACGGCCCAACCGCAGGCCAAAGCAGACTCAGTCATGGGCCTTTGTGATGCCTCTGTGAAAACATATTTAAGAAAGGGCAAAAAATGCTGGATGGAGAGAGGAGGAGGTAACAAAAAGTGTGAGAAACAGTAGTGCGAACACCAAGGTCAGTGAAGAAGGAGGGGGAGGAGGTGTTCCATGGTGCTGGAGCAGAGATTCTTTGCAGCCCATGGAGGATCCATGCCAGAGTAGATTTTTTTCTGACAGGAAGTGCAGCTCATGGAGAACCCACATTGGAGCAGATTTTCTTCCTGAAGGACTGCAGCCTGTTGGGAGAGCCCATGCCAGAGCAGGGGAAAAGTATGAGAGGGAAGGAGCAGCAGAAAGAAACTAAGCAGCCTTCCCCAAGCTTTAGGTATCGAGGGCTGCAAAGGTTATTTATTTCCCCCATTTTTTTCAACACTGCTGAAAATCAAAGTTATGTGGGCCCTCTTCCATCACTGGAATATTATGGGGTGGACAGCACAATGCTTGAAGAGAAAAATCAGTTCTTAGCATGGCGCCCAGCGAATCAGGAGAAGATTTTGACTTGCAAAAAGAACTGAGTTACTATTGCCAACAAGATGTAAAAATTTTGAGGGAAGCCTGCCTATCATACAGGAATGAGATTATGGTGAATACCCGTCGCACATTCTATGAGAAAGAGGACAGTGAAAAGGTGAAGGTTTATCACTGTATAGAACCCTTTCAGTATACTACACTGGCCTCTACTTGCATGTCCATGTAGCAGTTTATGTTCCTTAAACCTAACACAGTAGTACTCCTCCTTCCAGATGGCTATTGTCAGAGGAAAAAGAGATATTCAGCCCCCTCTATTCAATGGCTTATGTACGTGGCCAAAAAAGGAAAATATTCAAATCCATCAAGCATTACAAGATGGTGAATATCAAGTAGGATCGTACTTCTTAGATGGCTATGCAGTCATTGATGGGGTGCTGACAGCTTTTGAATTTAATGGGTGCTTTTTCCATGGCTGTATCAAATGCTACTGCGAAAATGACTGGAATCCTCTGGGGTGGAATCCCCTCAGATAGGAGGATGATGCATATATTAACATGCAGCAGGTCCTCAAACAAGGGGATGTCACTCAGCATGACCTTCCTGTGCACAGATCACCAGAGTTTGTCATGTAGCTCTTTTGGTCTCCTTAACAATTCTGCATCTGTCAGGTCCCTCACTGCTGTAAGAGCTGTGAGACTCTCAGTAATACAGATATTATTGTCACTGTTATTTAGACCAATTAAATAGGACTGCTTATTGTCTATAATTTTGGAATGGGGGATAGATTGCAGGGTTCTGCATACATCACTCCAAATGGCTTTCACAATGACAGTCATGCAGAAAGTCCGATCAAAATGCAGTTCTCTTCCTTTGCAGGAGAGTACTGACCCAGTCAAAAAATGACATAGCATTCATATTGTTTACATTAATAGTGGGAGAATATAGTATAGAGTCATGCATGCTGACAGCTTCAAGACAGAGCAGAGAGTAATCACCAGGTTTGAACAGCTGCCATAAATGACCAAAAATTTGCTCTACACCCCAAACAAATGTTTCATAAGCTTCGTGTAGTGATACCAGATCTAAATTCACAGAATCACAGAATGGTTGAGGTTGGAAGGGACCTCCAGAGGTCATCTGATCCAACCCGTCTGCTCAAACAGGTCCACCTAGAGCCAGTTGCCCAGGTCCATGTCCAGACGGCTTTGGAATTTCCCCAAGAGGGAGACTCCACAACCTCTCTGGGCAACCTGTTGCAGTGCTCACTCACCCTCACAGGAAAAAAGGGTTTCCTTATGTTGGAAAATAAGTGAGGAACATGTAAAGAATAAAGTTCAAAGGGCCAACCAAGAAGGAACAAAAGAAAACCCAAGAATATCCTGGTGAAACTGGATCTTCCAGCATGTGATGGAGAAAATTAAGCCTTAAAAGGAAGAATGACCCTGAATTCATAACCTGAAAAGCATGGTTTTGGGGTCTGCGACCACCAGCGACTACCAGAGGACCCCCACGTGAAAAACTGAGCATGCGTTATGCTGAATCTTCATTATGTAAGCTACTAATTAACATAGTCCCGCCTAGTAGTGTGAAAACCTATGCATATGGAAAGATATACTGTATAAATGAACCTAGATCTGTGTAAACTGGTATGCATGTTAGGCAGAAGGATCCCCCGTGCATCCAGCGCTGCAATAAAGAGAATGCCTGCTTCTTAATGCTACATTGGTGTTAAGAGGTTTATTCCCGATTTCGGTGACAGTTTTGGCGACCCAGATGGGACTCTGCTTCTGAATCTTGACGGATCCACGGGATCGCAGGACCTCCAGCCGGCACTGAGGGATTCTCGGGAAGAACCTCCGATCCCCAGACCGAAGAGCTCTGAGTAAGACCCCTGGGAAGGTAAAGGCATTCTTTTTTAAATTTTCTTTAAAAGGGTGGTTGCCTGTCCGTAAGGCGTGGCAAAAGCCCCGCAGGGTTGGGCTATAAAGGTACCTGAGGGAAGGAAGGAATCGATCCTATCGGACGAAAGACCGTAGGACACCCGGGTTTGGAATCTGGAATTGGATTTGGCAATCAATTAAAATCTCCGGAGGAAGAGGTGGGTTAGAGTCCCATTGAAAAAAGGGTATAAGGGGTTTGAGTCCCCAGTGTTTTGTTAAAGGGTAGAAGGGGTTCGAGTCCCCAATGTTTACTTAAGTTGTATTTTTGTGGTTTGTGTTAAGTCATAAGTTTGTGTTAAGTCTGGATTGGCCAGACCCACTGCCTAACATGCTCCATGGAAGCTATGGGGAGGTCTGCTGCCTCCTCCACCACTCCTGCTACATTTGAGGATGGGGGTAAATCTGGGCTTTCAAACGCCCCCTCAAGAGTTGGGAGGGCAGCAGACGGCCTCCCCTGGGAAACATCCTCATTGTGTTCAACAGCCTCTTGCTCTGTAAAGGGGCTACAGTAACTGGAAAGGTCCTTCCAGGCAGGTCATCTTCTACCCTCAGGGGAGACTTGTTCACTGTCCCACCACATTCAGAAAAAATTTGCATTTAAGGGCCCTTGTGGTCCCTGTAAATTCTTGCCAATAAGACACAGTGACACAAAATTCATTTACCTTTCCTAATTAGCAGTCTTTGTTCTAACAGGTTTTTTCTGTTTTGCTAGCCTGCAAGCCAAGGCCTCAGAACTAACAGCCCCACCAGCCCTTTTATCACCACCATCCTGCCTGCTATTCCTTTGCGCTTGAAAATAATCATGGTCTTTGTGTGCTAAAACCATTTGCTTACTGTTGCACCCACCAAAAACTAGTTTAGCTGTACTAATTAATGGCCTTGTTTGTAACTGTGTGTTTTGCTTCAATGTCCTGTAAACAATAGCCACAGCCTTATCAGCACAGACAGCACTTGTATGACAAATCCCTGACTTCTGACAGCTTCTGTCATAGCACCACGGCCAGTGCTTTTATCACCAGCATGCTGCTGGCTACTCCTCTGTACCAGATAATAATCATGGTCTTTCAGCTCTTGTCATGACCTAAAAGGTTACCTGGCCTGCGGGTGTGTAGAGATCATGACCGAGGGATTCTGTAGGATTCCATAATACACAAGAACACAGAGGCTTTTATCCTCTAAATTTTTCTACTTTATTGCAGATTACCACAAATGCCACAAAAATCACCACTAGCAAGTATACCTATGATTAATAAAGCGAATATATATATATATAAAGCTATTACAAATTACTATCAGCAATCAATAATATAGTATCAATCAATAGTATGGCAGCAGTCAATATTATAGCAACAACCAATAACAGTAACAACCAAGTAGGTATTACACGTTACTACAAACTTATCATTAGTGAAGCAAACTTATCAACAATATAACAGCAGATATACTTATGATACATTACTTATATGGATAATAGATTTCAGAAGGGGTCAAACCAATCCCAGAGGGGGACACAACCATCCCCAAAAGAGGGGAGGACAAACCAAACTGACCCCAAAAGTGGGCCCAGAGGGGGACCAATAAAGTAACAGAGTCTCACTTCAAAGATGATCCACGTCACAGAGTCTGGAGTCAGCCAGGCATCCCTGGAGACAGTCCAAGAACTCGTAGAAAGTTTGTGCAGAATTCAACCTGTTTAGGAAAAGAAAAGTATGTGCACCACAGGAAGTGCTCAGAGAGAGAAGCTCCGTTTTGGATAAAAATTAAGTCCTTTTTATATCCTGGAGACATAAGAGGGCATAGGACACCACCACTTTGAGCAGCCAATAGATGCTGTTAATTTCTATTTTTCACCTGGAACAACTAAGAGATGATGATGTTTTCTGTTCTTTCAGACCAATTTTTATTTTTCCAGACTGTTTTCCTGTTCTTGCAGTTAGAACAGCCAATGGCAGTTACTGATTCTTACTTCCTCAGGATGTTTTCCCCTTTTTCCAGACTATTTTTCACCTTTTCAGATGATAAGTTGCTGTTACAGTTCCTTGTTTTTGCACTTATTGATGGCATCTGTGGATGTCTCGAGTTTCTAGGTACCCCAGCTGTACTTCAAAGAGGCCAGCTGCACTTCTCAAGGATGTTTCTGGTTAGAAGGCCTAGTTCCTAGGCTCACAGCTCCGAAGCTCACAGCTTCCAGGCTGGCAGGAATTTTATTTTCTTCAGTAATCTTCCCCTTCTAACCAGGCCACCTTTCTGACTGCTCACATCAGCTCTGCACCAGCCCCATTGCTCTTACTGATCCGCTTGCTCTTTCTGCAGTAGCTGTAGTGGTCTCTAAGAAGGGGCTACGGTCTGTGCTCCAAAGCCTGGATCTTGCTGCTTTTGCAGTAATCAGGACAATCTAACAGGACAGTCTTGATAGCATGTTCAGTCTTCTGTCTCTTATTTGCAGCATTGAGCTAAGAACAAGGAAACACAAATAGCCCCAGCTTGCACCCCAGAATGGTCTTACAGGTAGCTGTCAGATCCCCCACAACCAAGGGCAATGGGAGCTCCACCACCACCACACACCCTTTCTGTGTGATACTGACCTTGAAATCCAGTTTGTGCTTCACAGACCCATTGGCCAGTTCTTCTGCTTTGTGTGGTCTTTTTTGGGATCCCCTTTGGGTCTTTTCCTTATTGTCCCCACGCACATGTTCTTCTGAAGTTGGCATCTGGTTCTGGTTTTCCATTTTTGCAGACAGCGTTACCTGTGTCTTGCAGCAACGTGCAAAGTCTAAAGTCTGCCCTAGTAATCCTGCATGGTCATCTTGTTGGGCCAGGCCCAGATGCAGAGGCCTCTCAGTCTGGCTCACAGGATCGGGCTCTTCTTTGCACGTGACAGGATTGCTGCTGGGGGCCCCTTAGTGGGCTTCCTAGGAGGGGTCTGTAGCCCTCAGGCATGTTCCAACTTGTACATGCCCTACCCACCCCACCCACCCCCACCCAGCTTTTGACACCCCTCTGTCACCGAAATCGGGAATAAACCTCTTAACACCAATGTAGCATTAAGAAGCAGGCATTCTCTTTATTGCAGCGCTGGATGCACGGGGGATCCTTCCGCCTAACATGCATACCAGTTTACACAGATCTAGGTTCATTTATACAGTATATCTTTCCATATGCATAGGTTTTCACACTACTAGGCGGGACTATGTTAATTAGTAGCTTACATAATGAAGATTCAGCATAACGCATGCTCAGTTTTTCACGTGGGGGTCCTCTGGTAGTCGCTGGTGGTCGCAGACCCCAAAACCATGCTTTTCAGGTTATGAATTCAGGGTCATTCTTCCTTTTAAGGCTTAATTTTCTCCATTGTTAAATATCACATGCTGGAAGATCCAGTTTCACCAGGATATTCTTGGGTTTTCTTTTGTTCCTTCTTGGTTGGCCCTTTGAACTTTATTCTTTACATGTTCCTCACTTATTTTCCAACACCTCCATCCTCTTGAAGTTTCCCCCAAACTTCAGACATGTCAGGGCTTGTTCTGTAGCCTGGTAAAGTAGGGGACGCTGACCTGGCCTTTTATTTTTATTTGCTTTCTATTCACATTTAAATTTTAACTGGTCATTCCATTAGGTCTTATTAAAGAATGTTTTATCTATTTTATACCTACTTATTTTCTATAGCCTTATAAATGTATATAAATATATATACACACACATATATAGCAGTATATATATAAAAGTATATCTATGTATAAATAAAAGTTTCATTTATACATATTGTATACTCCTTAATATATATTTCTATATATGTATATAAATATATATATTTTTATATCTGAGCACTTCCTGGTCCAAAAGAAGTGGGCAGCCAATCATAGGGCTGAGAACACATGGGTGTGATGGTGTCAAGAAATGGTTGTCAGCCAATCACAGTGCAGTATGAAAACGTGGGGAATGACACTGTCAAAAGTGGCAGCCTCCCTGTATGTAATGACAAGGGGGCTTCCTTTTCTGATGTGCTTCTGGGTGCACCGGGAGTGGCAGCTAGTCCTGTCAGCCAGTCACAGGGCTGCCTGAGAACACGTGGGTATGACAGTGTCAAGAAATGGCCATTAGCCAGTCACAGAGGAGTATGACATTTAACTAAATGGCAGCTCCCTGCCATAAAATGGTGGCACCCTATCCTAAAACGGCATGCAAAACTAAATGGCAGCCCCGTGTATGTAGGGGAAGGGCCTTCTGGGTCAGATGTACTTCCGGGTAAACCGGAAGGGGTGGTGGTTCCTGCTAGCCAATCACAACAGAGCACATGACCAGAAGAGGGGAGGTCCCTGAGGTTCCTGGAAGCTGGTGGGTGGGACATTTGCCACTTCTTGTCTTGTATATTAGTGGTACCTATACTACTAACATATATTGTAATTGCCAGAGCACTGAGAGAGAACATAAGAAAAGACAGATTCTGTGTCTCGATTCTGTGACTCGATGATCTTAAAGGTCTTTTCCAACCTATATGATTCTGTGATTCTGTGATTCTGTCTGGTGGATGGGCTCAAAATGAGTTGGTAATTTGTGTTTTGAGAATGTAAAGTGTGTTGTTGACTATAATCTTCTTAACGACAGAAGCAGGGGTTATATAATGGTTTGTGAAGGAAAAATAGTCAATTAAAAAAACCAAATATGCAGTGTTTGAAAATGTCTCAACCCTCAGCTATTGCTAGCTTGTTAACTACACCCTTAAAACGTCTGAACTGAAATTTTTGTCTTGTGTGAGAACAGTGGACAAAGGCTTGAAGGACAGTTTGAATCCTAGAGGACACTGAGCTGACAAAAAGGTAAAAGCATGTGCAGTGATCTTGACTGACTGGAGATGTATAAAGCCCACCATAGCCATCTGTAATACCTAGCTGCAGCAGGGGATAAAACTGAACTTCTGTGAAAGGATTTGCAACAGACTAATGCCTAAGTACTATCAAATCCTGGAAGAAAGACATACCCTGTTCTGGAGATTGGGGAATTAAAAGTCACCTCTGCTCTCTGCTGGAGAGCAATACACTGCAATTTCTATGGTGTATTCTCTTACAGGACATGGTAAATGAAATTATACAAGTACTATAGAGCAATAGGAGATTACTAAATGAGGTGGGATTGCAATGCCAGAAGATATTCAGGATTTGTGGTTAAAGATATCTGCTAGGTAATCAATGTAGTGTCAAAGACTCCCATCCCAGATAATTGGATGATAGAATGCAGCTGGAAAGACCTGGGTGTTTTGAGTAAGCTACACATATCATTCATTCAGCTATCCACTGTTCTGAGCACAATGGGGCAGAAAGTAGTTTCAAAGTTGGCTAATGCAAAATAAAGGTCAACTTGATGTAAGCATGAAAAGTAGTGTCTGGAGGGGTTTATCTCTGGAGAAGATGAATACACATTGTATTAAACTGCTAATTTTATTGTTACCAATTTGTAGTTTGTCTCCTACCTAGGGCCCCAAAGCCTACACTTGGTAACACTCTAATGTCATTCCTATTAGAGAAATGCTGATTCTGTGATCTTCAGCTGGCTGATGTGTGTTACTGTCACTGAAATTGGGAATCAAACTCCTTAACACCAATGTAGTATTAAGAAGCAGGCATTCTTTATTACGGCGCCGGATGCACGAGGGATCGTTCCACCTAGAGATATTCATAATTCATTCATAATTCAAATATTCATTCTATATTCATAGAATATAGAATTCAGAATTCAGAATTCATATTCATAATTCAAATAATCATTCTATTTCCTAGAACTAATTATCATATTTGCATGGTCATTACACATGCATCCTTGAACTCCGAGGGGCTTCTGTGGGGGTCTCTGGTGGTCCTTGGTGGTCGTACAGGTGTGTCCTTTAGTTGACCCCTTCTTCTGGACATGCGCAATCCCACCTTGCTTACGTAACCCGTTTTCCTTCTTCATGGTTCATGGTCCCTAACAATGATTTGGCACCCTTAACACAAATCAATTATTCTAACCACCCTCGACTCTTTGTCAAGATGGGCTGGGGCTGTACTGGGAACATAGCAGCATGTCCGTACTACTCCTTGTCCAATTGTCTTTGGGCATAGTAGCATATCCATAGCCATAGGTGTACAAACACAATATCAAAGCATTGTCTAACCTGCTCCTATCTCTATGTTGCTTAGTTACAAAGAATGAACTAATCATTTTGGTTACATCTGGTTACATTTCCCCCCTTTGGAAGTTTTGAAATAATCATCTTTTCAATACTTCCACTCTTAATCTTTCATAACTCAACATAAGCAGGTGGCTTCTCTCACGGCATTGGTGTACGACGCTTCATCACCGATTTCTGTGTCAACATTTTCTTTAAACATTGATAAACCACACAAATCACCAAAACAACTGTAATCAAAATGATTAGTGTCTCTAACAACTCAGTTATCCATCCTTTAAGAGGAAACCCAAAATATCCCAAAATTTGGCCTAACCAATTTGTTTGCATTTCACTCCTTAAACCTTGAGTCTGCTGTGCCACCCTCTTCATATCATCTATTTGTTCATTCAAAGCAGCTGTAACATTTGGGATGTGCACACAGCAATCTTGATTTCTGTAAAGCCACAATCATCGCTTCAATTCCCCCATGTGTTTCTCTATGTTTTTCCTCTGCTATTTTTATCATTATTTGTGGGGTAATTATGACTTGCCAGGTGGATGTTACCCACCTCATTTTCTACTGCTCTCAACTGTTCTGCCAATAATCTATCCAATTTACCATAATTTGGTTTGGGGGTTGGAAGTTTTACCTGTTTTACTGGTACCAGGGCAAGGATTCTTTGCTCCGCTGTCTCTCTAGCAGTTTTATCAGCCAATCGGTTGCCCACATTTACCACGGTTTGTCCAAATTGATGTGCTTTACAATGCATTACCACTACTTCCTTGGGCTGCTGGATGTCCTGGAGGAGTTGAAGAATTTCTTCCTGAGCTGACAACAGTCCTCTTTCCTTCCAGATAGCTCCATGTGTGTGAATCTGCTTTCTGTGCTGATGTATTCACAGGGAGAGCTTCAGCTTTCATCACTTGGGTGGTGGTAACCACTGCATACCCCGCCATTCATTTTCCATCTCGGACAAAGCTGCTTCCATCCGTAAACAGCTCCAAATCAGGATTAGGCAGTGGTTCGTCCATCAGGTCCTGTCTGCTAGAATATACCTGTTCAATAGTTTGCAAACAATCATGGTGTAAAGACTCACCCATTTCCGAGCTCAAAAACATTGCCGGGTTCACTGCTGTTGTAGTTTTAAGTTCCACATCATCCTGTTCCAAGAGAGTGACCTGGTATTTGAGCATGCGGCTCGGGGACAGCCAATGCCCCCCTTTTTGCTCCAAGACAGAAATTACCATATGTGGGACATAAACTGTAATCTTCTGCCCCATGGTTACTTTCCTTGCTTCTTGGATTAAGAGTACAGTTGCTGCCACAGCTCGCAAACACCCAGGCCATCCCTTGCTGACATTATCCAATTGCTTAGAAAAATACCCAACGGCCCATTTCCAAGTTCCTAATTTTTGAGTCAACACACCCAAAGCAAGATTTTATCGCTCATGTACAAACAATTCAAAAGTCTTTGCTAAATCTGAGAGTCCTAACGCAGGTGCGGACATCAAAGCCTTCTTCAGATTTTTAAAAGCTGTCCAACACTCAGGTGTCCACAACAGGTGATTCTCCTGGGATCCTTTCAAAGCTGCATAATTGAGGATCCACAATCGACACCACCTGACCATACCCAAAAATGTCTGCAGTTCCCGTATCGTTCTGGGTTCTGGAACTTGACAAATTGCTTCCTTTCTGCCTGCTCCCAATCTTCTTTGTCCTTGTGAAATTTCAAAGCCTAAATATATCACAGTCTCTTTCCCAGTCTGGGCCTTGCTTTTTGATACTCGGTATCCTGCTTGTCCCAAAAATTCAACAAGCTGATGGTCGCTTGTAAACAGTCCTCTCGAGTCTCTGCTCCTATCAAGATGTCATCTACATACTGCAATATTATTCCTTCTGAATTTTCTTTTTTCCGCACTTCCAATTCCTTTGCCAATTGATTACCAAATATTGTAGGACTACTTTTGAACCCTTGAGGTAGCACCATCCAGGTGAGTTGTGTCTTGTGTCCAGTGGCAGGGCTTTCCCATTCAAAGGCAAATATGCCTGGCTATCTTTGTCTAGAGGTATGCAGAAGAAAGCATCTTTGAGATCAAGTACAGTTAACCACTTATGTTTTTCTTTTAAGGATGTCAGCAAGGTATATGGGTTAGCTACTACTGGGTGAATGTCTTGAACAATCTGATTCACGGCTCTTAAATCTTGAGCTAACCTATATTCCTTGCCATTCTGCTTTTTCAATGGCAATATCAGGGTCTTACATTCTGATTCACACTCTATCAATAATGCATAGTTCAAAAATTTCGTTATTAATTCTTCCAACCCCTTTCTAGCTTCCCACTTAATAGGATACTGTTTTGTCTTACCGGTTTAGTTCCAGATTTTAGAACAACCTTTACTGGTTCCGCCAATTTAGACCGACCTGGGATTCCACTAGCCCATACCAAGGGTGTTACTGCATCCTCCACTTCTGCAGGAATTTCTTCCTTCGGTCTTGGTGTGTTCTGTAACATAAAAATTCTCGCTTCCACAGCTTTTGATTCAGGTATTAACAGCTGAGTCTCCCCATTTTTTAAAAATTATTTTGTGCATTCAATTTACTCAAATATATCTCTTCCTAACAAAGATGATGGACATTCTGGCATATACAAAAATTGATGAATTACTCATTGCTTTCCCAATTTGAATTTCAAAGGTTGTAAAAACGGCCGATTTTCCTTCTGCCCTGCTCCCCCAACAACACTTATAGTTTTATGACTAAACCCCCCTTTGCATATATTTAATACCAAATATGTTACCCCTGTATCAACTAAAAATTCTACTTCATCATTCCCCAGCTTTAATGTAACCAGGTGTTCAGCTGGGGTTGTCTCCCCCGATCTCCTTCAGTCCTCATCATTCAGAGTCATCAACTTAATTGCCTGTAGCGAAAGATCCAATTCTCTCACTTTGGGACATTCCCTTTTCCAATGCTACAGGCAGAGCAACATCATCTTAAACTCTTATTCCTTCCCTGTTTTTTTCCAAAGTCAATACCATAAAATCTTACTGGATAATCCCACACTGTTTTTGCCACTCCAGATGATTTCTCAAAGCAAAAATAAATACCTCATAAGCTATTTCATCATCTCATTTACCTTCCGTTTTGCAAAATAACATTAATTGCAAGATGGTATTATATTGCGATGGACTATTCTTTGGCCATTTCTCCCCACCTTCCAAAGTATACATTGGCCACCAATGATTGCAATATTCAATTAATTGTTTCCGAGTCAAAGGATCACCCCCCAGATCTTTCCAGTGTTTTAAAATACATCCCAAAGGTGTTCTTTGTGGGATGGGTTTCTTACTCGGAAATGTACCCATCTCCCAAATGACTAGTGCTTGTGGTTCTGCACTATCACAGGCACTAGTCAGAGGGACCCCAACCCTTGTTGGAGCTCCCTCTGGGATTCCAGCCCCCTACCAGAAATCCCAACCTTGGAAGACTCCCCCTTGGGCCCCGCTCCACAGGCTTTTGCCTAGCAGAGACTTACCAACCGAGGTACCTCTTAGCCCAACCCTGCGTAGCTTTCGCTGCGCCTTATGAGCAGGCTTGGTGGGACTCTAACCCACGTCCTACCTTTGGTGGGACTCTAACCCCACGTACTGCCCAGAGTGGGACTCTAAACCACGTCCTACCTAAAGTTCTGTTACCCGTTAGAAGAATGCCTTATTACCTTGTTCCAGGGGATCTTGCTCAGAATTCTTCGGTCCGGGGATCGGAGGTTCTCCCCGAGAATCCCTCGGTGCCGGCTGGAGGTCCTGCGATCCCTCGGATCCGTCAAAATTCAGAAGCAGGGTCCCATCTGGGTCGCCAAAACTGTCACCGAAATCGGGAATCAAACTCCTTAACACCAATGTAGTATTAAGAAGCAGGCATTCTTTATTACGGCGCCGGATGCATGGGGGATCGTTCCACCTAGCGTGCATACTGCAGGTTACATCAGCCGAAACTTATATTGTCCAATTACATACATATGCATCAAATTTCCCAGAATGATCATGCATATTCATTCTATTTCCTAGAACTAATTATCATATTTGCATGGTCATTACGCATGCGTCCTTGAGCTCCGAGGGGCTTCCGTGAGGGTCTCTGGTGGTCCTTGGTGGTCGTACAGGTGCGTCCTTTAGTTGACCCCTTCTTCTGGACATGCGCAATCCCACCTTGCTTACGTAACCCGTTTCCCTTCTTCATGGTGCATGGTCCCTAACAATGATTTGGCACCCTTAACACAAACCAATTATTCTAACCACCCTCGACTCTTTGTCAAGATGGGCTGGGGCTGTACTGGGAACATAGCAGCATGTCCGTACTACTCCTTGTCCAATTGTCTTTGGGCATAGTAGCATATCCATAGCCATAGGTGTACAAACACAATATCAAAGCATTGTCTAACCTGCTCCTATCTCTATGTTGCTTAGTTACAAAGAACGAACTAATCATTTTGGTTACATCTGGTTACATTACCCTGTATATTTATATACTTAGTAGGTATAGAATCCAGGTGCCATAACTCCTTCTGTTTGGTTTATAATCCTCCAGGCAGACCCCTCTTGGCATGAATCTAAGTCAGTGTCACAGTCCGCTTGGATCTCTCAAATTTACAGGACAACATACTCTGTAAATTAAACTTTATTTTCTGAGCTCATTAGGAAAACAAACAAACAAACAAACAAACACAACAAGCAAGGGCTCAAGCCCCTTTGTACAGACTAGTCTAACACATTAATTCACTAATTCATCACTTAATTCACAAGGCTCTGTAGTCTAATTCTCACTCACAAGTTCTCTGATTCATAACTTGTAACTTGTAACTCGTGCATCTATGAGCAAAATAGTTACCTAGCTGATGGTGAGAGTGCTCATCCTTCCTTCTCCATCACGGTGCGGGCGTCCCCTATATCACACTGGGAAGCACAAAAGCCTCAGCAGTCCAGCAGCTGTTGGATCTGCTTCAAAAACTTTTTGGGTAAGCTGACATATTTATACCTTACAGCTTGGAAGTTTGGTCTATACTGTTTTCATGAGTTAGCAAATTCTGAAGAAACTGCCAGACAACCAATATGCAAGGATTATCGCTGCAGGTGATAATGGCTGCATAATTGTTATCCCACAAGTGTGAGGTTGTTTACTCAGTGTGCGAGACACCAATATACACACAGGGCAGAGGTATTTTATTTCATGTCTGCGCAGAGATGTGAAAGGGTTAAATCCCTGACAATCCCTGACTAAGACCTTACTATGATACATAGACTTGCTTTTTTTTTTTAGTTTCACTTGCATCCTTGTTCTCTTTTGTTCTCTTCCCCTGCAAAGATAGTTTTGGTTACCTGCTGAGCAGAGTTGATGGTGGGACATTTCCTATAACTTCTTACCTGATAGGACTAAGCAGGCCTTGAGCAAGCTCTTTAGGCTTTCTAATTAAATCACTGATAACAGGAACTCAGGACCTTTGTGCCGAAGATAAGCACCAAAGAACTAGCTTAAATCGACCCCCTTATGACATTCCGAGGCCAAAGGACTGATGAGCTAATTCAATGACTATATATGGACAAAGGAAGCCCAAAGTTCAACTAGTGGACAACATGAGGAAGACTATGGAAGACCACCAGGAGGGTGAGAAGACCCTAACCCTAATTTTACTGCGCATGCTTGGACTATGTAAATGAATCCCGGGAACTCATCGCCATAAAACTGCCCTTTTCAGGAAATCTGATGAATATGTATGATTTTTCTGTATATGAACTAATGTGTTGTGCTAACCTGGCGGAGCACTTGTGGCGGAGCGATCCCCAGTGCTGCCCAGCGCTGCAATAAAGAATACCTGCTTAATAGTCATCCCGACTATTGAGTTCTGATTTCGGCTTTTCACGGCAACAGATGGGTGCTAGGTGGTAGCTCCACAAAGCTAGCACAAAGTTCGGTCATGCAGGTACAGTATTTATACAGTCTAGTTATGCATATGCATAAGTTATGCATATGCAGAACACAAAGCAGTTTTCTATTGGTCTACATTTCTCTTATTTCAACTTAAAGCTACAGTGCTACTTTAATATTCTGCGCACGCTCAAAGGTGAGGGGTCTCTGCTTGGGCCGGGGTCTCCAGCTCGAGGGGTGTGACTTTTAGTATTATAATGAGGATAGTTCGCGTGAGGGTTCTTCTTATCACACTTCTACTAGTTGTTTCAGATGGTTCCCAAAACATCTTAATTAGCTTACATATTTCTCCAGGATGTGCTTTACTCCCAAGGACAGTAATTCTTGTTTATACGTTCCACTTTGCAGCCTGAATCCCCCTTATCAGCTTTACGTAAGCCTTGGCCTTCCACCAGCTCCTGTTAGACTACACTGTTAGACTACATAATGACCTTTAGCCCTTTCTGGTCACCATGTCCTGCCTACCTGTTCCCCTTGCTTTGACCTAATGGCGCTGCTCCTAGCATACATCAGGTCTTAGCATGAGATGTGTGTTAGCCAAAATCTAAGCAGGAGTTAATAGTCACTGTCAGGCTCCTCTCAACAAAGCATAACTATTTCCCAGAGGCAGAAGAGCTGATCAGGGATTTTCCAACAAACATGTTCAGAAAATACTAGTTGATCAAAGCTTTTTATGGGAGCACAAACCCCTTTTGATTACAGTCCTTGTCAAAAAAAGGTCTTCCCCAGTCCAATGGGAAATTGCTGATTAAAAGGAAGTAGTGAAGTCATTTGCTGGTGAACCACTGTCATCCTGTCCTAATAAAGCTATATCCATGGACACCAGTTTTATAAAGAATGGCTTTTCATGCTCACTCACCACCAAAGATTTTAGAATAAGACTTATCTGTGTATGTCTTGTGGTTCTGTACCAAAACCCATCAATAGAGTATTTGAAAGCTATAGTAAATTCCCAGTTTCATGTAATCTCTGGCTTGCTTTTTTGTTTTTTGTTTTTTTTTTTTTAGGAATGAAAATAATTTGTTAGAAGCCTTATTTTTCATGGTTGGCTGATCTGTATTTGCAGGTATTTGGGAGGGTCTTTTCTGGTGGACAGCATATGGATACATGCAGTATCAGGACTGTGAGTATGGTGCTTTCAAGCATAACCAAGCATCAGCAGTATGCTTGGTTATGCTTTGTCCTTCATTACTACAGTAGCATTTTAGTAACCTCTTTATTTATTTGCCTTTCAATCTCTGTATTAGAGGGAAAATATGATGGTTCACTAGGTTACTGATGAATAAAATATACTATATTCAGCATAGTTAGTGTATGAAGGAGTTGAAGGAGACAAGTTAGTCTAGATTTAATATTGATTTCCTGAAACTCATTCAGAAACCTTCTTGTAACATCAAGCTGACATAAGATCAATTGCATAACAAAATATAATTGACAGCATAACAATAAAAAAAATGCTCCATCATCTACTTATGTATAACAAAATAGTAACTATCTCAGCATGTGTTCTCTGAGAGCTGATTCATAACATGTTTTATCACCTACCATTACAGCAATATCAGAATATGGCCATGCAGCACAGTTGAAAATAAAGTAAAAATGTCAGCACATCATGTGCTAAGCATGCATTAATAGGTTAGTGAATGTCTAATGCTGAGACAGTTTTTGTCTGTGTGTAGACTAAGATTCAGCTCCTAGTACCCTGGAAATATTTCTTAACCTTTTAAGAAGCTACTTGATAGAAATTTGACAGAAAGAACTGTGCCAAGTATAGTCCCTGCATTCATAGTATCAAATTGCAAGGCTTAACTGTCATGAAATAATTTCTCAATGACAAAATTTCATAGGAATAATTTCTCTAATTATAGTGCATTTCCTATTGTAACTTCAGAAAGGCCTTTCTAACTGTACCCAAGTATAGCCTGTTGCATAATTAGCTTTTGTATAACCTTGTTTCTCTCTTTATAGAATGCATTTTGATGTATAAAGATGAAGTCTCAAGTAAATACACAATTGTGCATGATAAGTAAAGAACATAAATAGCACATGCACTGTAACCAGAATGTCTGTCACACAAAAAACTATGTTGAGTATAAATTGCCCAAGTGAAAAAAGCACTAGCACTGGATAATCTCCAGTTCATCCTCTACCACTGCACAATATCATTTTCCTGTTACCTTCTTGCATTCACCATACATATTCCCCACCCTCTGTACACATCTTTTCTCCATTATATTGACCAGTGAATGCATACACAGATTGTAGCCAAGAGAAATAAAGTAGGTTTTTCTTATGCCATATTACCTCTTTCAAATAAAGAAGGGATGGTAAGTACACAGCATCCAACATCAATCCTCCTTGCACACATTCAATAATGCATCATCAGTTTTCTAGATACTCCAGATCTTATAACATGGACTGGTTTTGTCTATCATATAAGCACAGCTATAAATACTAGTGCAAGCCATCTGCTTCCTGAAGAGAACAGTACTCTGTCTTTGACATCTGTACAACCACTTCCTTTCCCACTTTAACTGCTAGGTGTTTTGGTAATGTGCTTACTAGCAAATAGTATACAGGAGGAAGGAAAAGAATTATTCTGGGTATATTTGGGAAACTGAATCTGTTAGAACACAGAGCTAGCTTTTATATATATCTTGTCAGAGTCAGTAATCCTGCTCCAAGAAAAGACGAAATAAAATCACGTAAGTCTGGAAGAGGCCTAAAAGGAGTTTATCCTGCTTCAAATATAGATGTAAACATAAACTTACATGTAGATTATGTAGATATCCACAGAACCTCCAAAAACTGCAGAATAGGGACCAACACAGGGGGTTTGCAATGCAAAAAGCTATGGCCCTGCCATGTACACATGTATCTGTGTATGCATGCACATAATACATATACACACACTAGTTGCCTAAATGGAAGTGTTATTCGTAAGATAAACCAATAATCTTCATGCTTTTATTCTCAGCTCTGGGTATGGACAGCAAACTTCAAGAAATGTTAAACGATGAAGCACAAATGTGCACAAGTGTGAAGCTTTAAGGAAACACTGGAAAATTGAATTATTTACTTTTTTCAGAGAAGATTGGGGAAAACAAGATAACTATCTCCCAATACATAAGCAACTAAAAAGGAGGATAGGAATAAATTGCCCCTCTCTGTTGCTCAACACATTGTCTACTGTGTGTAGAACAAGAAGCAGTGAATATAGAACTGTAGCAAAGGGAATGAATACTATGTGTTAGGAAAACTTTCCACAAGTAATGATAGCACTGGAATCAATAGCCTGGGGGAAGATATAAGAGGCTCATAATTTGAGTATTTAAAGAACAGGTCAGAGAAATAGCTTTCAGAAATTATATGCCATAAACAACCATCAGAAATGCCATGGGGCAGGTGGTTGAACTTAGATGACCTCTTGAGATCCCTTTCAGACTGCTCTTTTTATTAAAAAGGGTATGTGACTCAATTGTGGCAGAACCAGCTTAAGAGATGAGAAAAATGCCAAGTTCTTTACAACTCATGCCTTTTAAAGTACTGTCAAGACAGCCAGCAATTTTGCCAGAGCTCTGTGATATGGCATTTCTTATCTGAGAACATTGATCAAATAATATCCATGTATGGGTTTTCTAAGGTATCTAATAGGTCACATAACTCCTTTAGGCTCCCTTGAAAATGTCTGCCTGAATTATGACAGCTTCTAAAATATATTTCTGGTCCATTAAGAAACCAGATAAAGATTGCTTCTCCACAGGACAAGGCTGCCTGTCCAATTTTCATTGGGTGCCAGGTTTCTGAACCATAAGAAAAGGTTCTTTTCCAGGATGCTCAAATTTCATTGCACACACAGTAATGGTACAGAAGAAAAGAGGAGAGAGATTACTTCCTGAGAGTGGTCCAGATTTAGTGAAAAGGGACGGCCTCCATCAGCAACTAGAGTTGCCCATTTTGGTGAAGAGAAGCTGCCATTGCCCAAGCAAGCTACTAGGACAAGTGCACATTGAGAGAGTGGTGATCCTGGTTCTGTATTTAGCCCCTTTCCCTCAGTTCCCTTCCCTGTTGCTGGAATGTGGATTTAATCTTTCCCTTTCTGGAGACATGCATAAAAAAAGCGAGCTGGGGAATATCAACAAGGTAAATATGGCTTCTCCCAGCAATACAGGAAAAAGTTAATTTTGCCATCCCAGTGAAAAACAGTTCTTAGCATGAAAAGGGTAGAGGAAAGTGAAAACACTGGGCCTGAGCACTGGCAAAGGGCTCTTGAAAGCCAGACTTGCTGCTGCTGCCAGGTCCTAGGAAAAGAGGACAGGAGAACTGCATCCTCAGCAACAGCTGCTGTCCTAAGCATTCCTGCCTCTCCCTTAGCAATAACCACTATCGTTTCCACTGCCCTGACATCCACAAAGTAGCAGCAGGACTGTAGTCAATCAGATTCAGTGTTATACAAGTACGTATGGAAGATCAGTCTGACCTAAGCACTTAGCTATGATGAGTGCTCTAAAGATAATGGAAGGCTGAGACATACATAAAGTTGATAAGGGGGATTCATACTGGAACATGGAATGACTAATCAAGAATTACTGTCCTTGGGAGTAAAGCACATCCTGGAGAAATATGTAAGCTAAGTAAGATGTTTTTGGACAATGTGAAACTGCTAGCAGAAGTGTGATAAGGAGCACCCTTACAAGAACTATCCTCATTATAATACTAAAAATCACACCCCTTGAGCTGGAGACCCCGGCCCAAGCAGAGACCCCTCACCTTTGAGCATGCGCAGAATATTAAAGTAGTACTGTAGCTTTAACTCTAACCCAGCCGAAAGTAAGACACCATTACCAATCGCCTTTCTTCTGGAGTAAAAAGAGTGCTTAACAGTGTCTGCATGTCTCTCCACATGGGGTTATGATTACATATAGTTGCCTCCCCTGATATGTTTTGTCTGGGTTTTCCTGATAGGATCCAAATGATACCCATTTCCTCTACCCCTTCCTCTGCCTTTTGCCGAATTCCCTGCAATTGCTGTGACCAGTAATATAGCCTGCAGCTTCCTGTCTTTTCATTTTTCCTTTTGTTTTTCCCTTTTCTCTGTTTCGTCCCGATTATTATACACCTTATAAGCTATTTCTATCAGTTGGGATATAGACATTCCTCCTGCTCCATCCACGTTTTGTACCTTTTTCCTTATAGCTGGGGCAGATAGTCCGATAAACAGCATATTAAACATTCTCTGATTAGTCTCTTCCGCTGGATTCAAGTCAGTCCACTTTCTAGCTGTTTCACACAGTCTCTCATAGAATGTGGAGGGGCTCTCATTATTTTCTTGTTTGATATAAAACAATTTTGCTAGATTTTTAGGTCTCAGAACCCCATGTTGTATCCCATCTAAAATCAGTTGTTGATATTGTTTAATCATAGCCCTTCCTACAGTGGTATTGGGAACCCATTCAGGACAATTTTAGGCATAAACCTAGCAGGATCATCACTGGCATTCCACCTTTGATTTTCCTGTTCGGCTTTTTCCATTTGTTGTGGTTTAGCTCCAGTCGGCAATTAAGTACCAAACAGATGCTCGCTCACCCTCCCCCTCCCAGGGGATGGGGGAGAGAATCAGAAGAGCAAAAGTAAGAAAACTTGTGGGTTGAGATAAGAACAGTTTAATAACTGGAAACAAAAAATAATAATAAATTGTAATGAGAAGGAAAACAACAAGAGAGAGAGAGAGAGGAACAAAACCCAGGAAAAAAAAACAAGTGATACAACCGCTCACCACCCACCGACCGACGCCCAGCCAGTCCCCGAGCAGTGATCGCTGCCCCCTGGCCAACTCCCCCCAGTTTATATACTGGGCATGACATCATATGGTATGGAATAGCCCTTTGGTCAGTTTGGGTCAACTATCTTGGCTGTGCCCCCTCCCATTTTCTTGTGCACCTGGCACAGCATGGGAAACTGAAAACTCCTTGAACAGTGTAAACATTACTTAGCAACAGCCAAAACATCAGCGTGTTATCAATATTATTCTCACACTAAATGCAAAACACAGCACTATACCAGCTACTAGGAAGAAAAATAACTCTATCCCAGCTGAAACCAGGACAGCATCCACCCCTTATTCTATACCATCTACATCATGCCCAGGTTCTACCCTTTCCAATACATTCCAATTAATCACCACCACTTTCCCTGTCTTTTGATATATACAAACATATATCATTCCCTTGGTCTATGGGCCATCGCTCTAAAATGTCTGCTGAGTTCATTTAGTCCATGACTTTGGGCTCCATCTGTCATAACAGTCCTTCAGGGCAGGAGAGATGGTGTGTGGTGTTGGACTGTTGAATGCTGAAGCCAGTTCTGGTTCCATCACTGCTGCACTTTGCTAGGTTTCATCAAAGTTCATTCTTCATTAATGTGGGTGATTCTTACTGAAATACCATTGATATGGTGTATAGTAATCATAGAAGTGATGACATACAGTATTATATAGCAATTAACATTCATATCATTCCATAATCATACCATTTAGTTCATTGGCTATTCTCACCCAAAATCAAATCCCCTTGAGGTACACATCAGACTTCCCCATCCTCCCGCATTACCCACCAAGTGCACCCGGGTCCTTGAGCAAAAGCAATCCCACGAATGGGCTTGCCTTTGCCCGAGGCAGGAGTAACCCAGACTGTCTTCCCCAGCATGTTTTTTTTGTGCACTACAGGGACCTTATCCCCTTCTACAGTGCGTAACAGTTTTGATTGGGCAGGGCCAGCTCGATTGGCAGATCCTCTAGTGTTAACTAACCAGGCGGCCTTTGCTAAATGTGTATCCCAATGTTTGAACGTCCCACCACCCATTGCTCTCAGTGTAGTCTTTAACAGTCCATTGTATCGTTCAAATTTCCCAGAGGCTGGTGCATGATAGGGGATGTGATATACCCACTCAATGCCGTGCTCTTTGGCCCAGGTGTCTATGAGGTTGTTTCGGAAATGAGTCCCGTTGTCTGACTCAATTCTCTCTGGGGTGCCATGTCGCCATAGGACTTGTTTTTCAAGGCCCAGGAGAGTATTCTGGGCAGTGGCATGGGGCACGGGATATGTTTCCAGCCATCCGGTGGTTGCTTCCACCATTGTAAGCACATGGCGCTTGCCTTGGTGGGTTTGTGGGAGCGTGATATAATCGATCTGCCAGGCCTCCCCATATTGATATTTCAGCCATCGCCCTCCATACCACAGAGTCTTTAACCGCTTGGATTGTTTAATTGCAGCGCATGTTTCACATTCATGGATAACCTGTGCAATAGTGTCCATGGTTAAGTCCACCCCTTGATCACGAGCCCATCTATATGTTGCATCTCTTCCTTGATGGCCTGAGGGGTCATGGGCCCATCGAGCTATAAATAATTCACCCTTATGTTGCTAGTCCAGATCCACCTGAGCCTCTTCAATCTTAGCAGCCTGATCCACCTGCTGGTTGCTTTGATGTTCCTCAGTGGCCCGACTCTTGGGTACATGAGCATCTACGTGACGTACTTTTACAACCAGGTTCTCTACTCGGGCAGCAATATCTTGCCACAATGCAGCAGCCCAGATGGGTTTGCCTCTGCGCTGCCAATTGTTCTGCTTCCATTGCTGCAACCACCCCCACAGGGCATTTGCCACCATCCATGAGTCAGTATAGAGATAGAGCACTGGCCACTTTTCTCTTTCAGCAATGTCTAAAGCCAGCTGGATGGCCTTCACTTCTGCACATTGCCTCAACTCACCTTCTCCTTCAGCAGTTTCTACCACTTGTCGTATAGGACTCCATACAGCAGGTTTCCATCTCCAATGCTTTCCTACAATACGACAGGACCCATCAGTGAACAGGGCATATTGCTTCTCATTTTCTGGTAGTTTATTGTACAGTGGGGCCTCCTCAGCATGCGTCACCTCCTCCTCTGGTGATTTTCCTAAATCTTTGCCTTCTGGCCACTCCATAATTACTTCCGTGATTCCTGGGTGATTGGGGTTTCCTATTCAAGCCCATTGTGTGATCAGTGCAACCCACTTACTCCACGTAGCATCAGTTGCATGATGTGTGGAGGGGACCCTCCCTTTGTACATCCAGCCCAGCACCGGCAGTCGAGGTGCTAGGAGGAGCTGTGCTTCCGTACCAACCACTTCTGAAGCAGCTCAAACCCCTTCATATGCTGCCAATATCTCTTTTTCAGTTGGAGTATAGCGGGCCTCGGATCCTCTGTATCCCCGACTCCAAAACCCTAAGGGTCGACCTTGAGTCTCCCCTGGTGCTTTCTGCCAGAGGCTCCAGGTAGGGCCATTCTCCCCAGCTGCGGTCTAGAGCACAATTTTTACATCTTGCCCTGCCCGGACTGGCCCAAGGGCTACTGCATGAACTGTCTCCCGTTTAATTTGTTCAAAGGCTTGTCCTTGCTCAGGGCCCCATTTGAAATCGTTCTTCTTCTGGGTCACTTGGTAGAGAGGGCTTACGATCAGACTGTAATTTGGAATATGCATTCTCCAAAAACCCACAACGCCTAAGAAAGCTTGTGTTTCCTTTTTGCTAGTTGGTGGAGACATGGCTGTTATTTTGTTGATCACATCCATTGGGATCTGATGACGTCCATCTTGCCATTTTATTCCTAAAAACTGGATCTCCTGTGCAGGTCCCTTGACCTTACTTTGTTTTACGGCAAAGACGGCTTTCAGGAGGATTTGGATTATTTTCTTCCCTTTCTCAAAAACCTCTTCTGCTGTATTGCCCCACACGATGATGTCATCAATGTATTGCAGGTGTTCTGGAGCTTCGCCCTGTTCCAATGCAGTCTGAATCAGTCCATAGCAAATGGTGGGGCTGTGTTTCCACCCCTGGGGCAGTCGATTCCAAGTGTACTCAATGCCCCTCCAAGTGAAAGCCAACTGTGGCCTGCACTCTGCTGCCAAAGGGATTGAGAAAAACGCATTAGCAATATCACTTGTAGCATACCATTTGACTGCTTTTGACTCCAGTTCATATTGCAGTTCCAGCATGTCCGGCACGGCAGCACTCAAGGGCGGCGTGACTTCATTCAGGCCACGATAGTCTACTGTCAGTCTCCACTCTCCATTAGACTTTCTCACTGGCCATATAGGACTGTTAAAAGGTGAACAAGTCTTACTGATCACTCCTTGGCTCTCCAGTCGACAAATCAGCTCATGGATGGGAATCAGGGAGTCTCGGTTGGTACGATATTGCCTCCGGTGCACTGTTGTGGTAGCGATCGGCACCTGTTGTTCTTCAACCCTCAGCAACCCCACAACAGAAGGGTCCTCTGAGAGACCGGGCAAGGTAGACAGCTGTTTAATTTCCTCCGTCTCCAAGGCAGCTCTACCAAAAGCCCATCGGTACCCTTTTGGGTCCTTGAAATACCCTCTCCTGAGGTAGTCTATGCCAAGGATGCACGGAGCTTCTGGGCCAGTCACAATGGGGTGCTTTTGCCACTCATTCCCAGTTAGGCTCACTTTGGCCTCCAATACAGTTAGCTGTTGGGATCCCCCTGTCACTCCACAAATACAGATGGGTTCTGCCCCTATATAGCTTGATGGCATCAGGGTACACTGTGCACCGGTGTCTACTAGAGCCTTATACTCCTGTGGGTCTGATGTGCCTGGCCATCGAATCCACACAGTCCAGTAAACCCGGTTGTCCCTTTCCTCCACCTGGCTGGAGGCAGGGCCCCCCTAATCCTGGTCATAATATTCATTACCCATTTCTTGTGTATATGAGTCAGGAATTTCTTCAATAAAATCAGGAGTAAAATCAGCCCTTTTACTCTGTCTGGGGAACTGTCCACTGGAAACCGGAGCAGCAATTTTCCTGGAAGAACCCCCTTTGGTGATTGTTTTTCCTTGCAACTCACGTACCCGTGCCTCTAGGGTTGAGGTAGGGAGTAGGACATATGCTCTTTGAACCGTTGGAACTTCCGGGACAGTTTTTCCACAACTGAGACAAAGGAGGAAGAGATACTTTCTTCGTATTCTCGGACGTTACTAGCAGCTTCATTCACTGTTGGACCGTGTCGATCTTTCCAGGTCAGTATTGCCAGTGAGTTGGCACACGACGGTGGTGCCTTTCGTACCAACTTCCGCCACATAGGTCTTGTGCACTGGACCTCGTCTGGATCTGTGGGTGACCGCACGTTGTCCAGGTCACCATAAATCACTTCCAGCACAGCTAATTCCCTCAGGTACTGGATACCTTTCTCCATGGTGGTCCATTTCCCGGGGCGATATACAACATCTTCCTTGAAGGGATATCTTTTTCTTATAGCTGACAGGAGTCGCCTCCAGAGGCTGCGGCCTGGTTCCCCTTTTCCAATCACTTTGTCAATGCCCCCTTCCCTAGAAAGGGATCCCAGCTGTTTGGCTTCCTTATCCTCTAATTCCAGGCTACTGGCCCCGCTATCCCAGCATCGGAGCAGCCAGGTGACAACATGCTCACCTGGACAACGGTTGAAATCTTTTCGCATATCTCGTAGCTCACTCAGGGATAGGGATCGGGTGGTTTCCATCTCATCCACAAGTTCTTCCTCTTCCTCTCCCTGTGATGGCCCTGCTTTTTCATCTTCCCTTTCTAAATGAGCTGACGTTCGCTTCCAGGATTTCTTCTTGTTTATAGGGGTGACTGATATCAACACGGGTTGGTTCCTGGATTCAACCGCAGTGCCTGTCACAGGGTGGGCTGGAATAGCCGCAGTGCCTGTCGCCTTGGGGGTTGGAGTGACCGCAGTGCCTATCACAGAGTGGTCCGGAGTAGCCGCAGTGCCTGTCTGTGACGGTGTGCTTCCCCCGCCCTCGACCTTTATCTCCTGCAACCCTGGTTAGGTGATAACCACCAGTGGTGATTGTAATGGATGCATCTGGTCACGATGGCTGCATCAGCTCAAAGTGGACTCAGGAGACAGATAACAACACAATAGCCTAGGGCTATTGTGCAATGCACCCACCGAAGAAACTAAAACCTGTGGTCGGCATGCAAATATGACTATGAGTCAATCATCTTATCCCCCATAAATAGTGAGCAGCCCAAGAGCCCTTTGAGCTCTCCTGCACGGCAGCGGGCTGCACGCCAGGATCTCCCCTTGAGCAGGGACGCCTCTCAAGGTTACTCCTCGAGGTTGAGAGATTCCTTGCCGCAACAGATCCTCGGTAAGTGACTAATAGCATGCTAAACTTTGAAATCTTAGCTAAGTGATATAAAGGATTGATTGCGCATATATATATATAATCCTTTAGATATAAACCGTTGACCAAGTCTGGGACTAGGACTGGGTCTAGCCGCACCTAGACTCCTCTCTGAGAAGGAGTTTAGAAAGCAAGGGGATCCTTTTCCAAACCTCATGACTCAACGGGAGGGTCTCCCTGACAGTTTTGTCTGACCCTGTCCTCTATGCAGTAAATAATCGAGTGCACCTCGCCATCGAATCTTGTTAAAACACTGTCGCATTGAACTTTGTTAACTCCCTATTCTGTATCAATAAACTATATTTTTACTTCTCTCTAACGAGTGAAGTGCTCGTTCACTCCATCCGCGACAAATTGGCGTAGTCGGCAGGATGGCAAGTAGTATCACTGATTATTTACGGAGGCATGGAGTGAATCCGAGTCCCACATTCTCAGCAGAATGGACTCGTGACAATTGGCATAATTGGGAAGCCATTGAAGAACGCCATTGTTAAAACAGAAAGAACTGTGGGTCCTCGGGGTGGTCATCCGTGACATACTACACGAACCATCCCCTGGGATCCATTGCAATTGGCAAATTTGCAAGAGAGATACAGCAGAAAACCAGGTGAAACTGAAACAGAATACTTGTGGCGAGTATGCCTTAGTGGCGGTGACCGAATAATGTTGAGTGAGGATGAAGCAAGCGGCTATTGGGGTCCGGTAGTTTTCTTAAATTTAGGACCCGACCCGACAAATACACCTCATTCTATCACCAGCCGAGTAGCTTATTGGGCTGGAGGAATAGACACCATGGAGCGAGGTGAACCCTCCATAATTCCCATTAAATCTTTAAGTGAGCTCTCTACAGCCGTCACAAAAGCCGCCTGTATACAAGCCATGCACAAACGAGGGTCCCATGATGTCCCACTGTCTGCTACAGTAGATTTCGCAATGTTAAAACCACTGATTAGAGGAGCCCCGGCAATTCTTAAATCCCATTTAGTTGCAAAACGAGATGAGATCAAGAAAGACACAGAACACAATGAAGGACTAGGTGATAACGCTCAAACTGCCCGCAAGCAGCTCCCTACCTGGGCAGATTTGATGCACGGCATTGTTAATTACAGCCGTGAGATGGGCTGGGACGATGCACCAGCTGAAAAACAAAACCTGAAGTCCCGGGGAGGAGATCACAAAGTAAGACCCATAAAACGGGAAACAGAAACTACATCGAAGGGAAACAAATTTAAAACCCCCCAAACAGAATCTCGAGAACAAAGGAATGAATTGTGGAGGAATGCATTAGCTTTAGGCATTCCCAGAGCTGCGATTCAAGGTCAACCTACTGGCATTATTTTAAGTCTAATTGAAGCATTCCAGAAACGAGATAACGGTGAAAGGAAGGAGCGTATTTCAACTCCTCCTGCGCCACACCCCAGAAGGGGAGATAACCCCTTCCTCCCCCTTAGGGAGGAACTGCAGGGCATGAAGTCAAAAAACGAGTAGTGTCCGGAAGGCAATTGGGCCTGCCTGTCCGGAAAGTGGAGGCTTATCAGTGGATAAGTGATAACGGCCCATACATTTTAATTCCAGTCGGTCCTCAAAGGCAATTGGTAAAGTTTTTAATAGATACGGGAGCACAAATTTCACTATTAACACAACAAGATGCTGAGAAGCTGGGTGTACGACCCAGACGGCAAAGAGTTAAAATTACCGGCGTGAACGGAGTGAGTGTTCAGTGCCAAACTGCCAAGGTCAATTTATGGCTCCCGGGCGAGAAGCGCATGTCGCGTACTCGCTTTGCAATTAAAGATCACCATGAAAATATTTTAGGTTTCGATGTTTTAAACGGACGAACCTAGCGCCTGCCGAACAGCAGCGTGTGGTCCTTCGGCTCGAACATCGATCCCAACCCCAGCAGAAACCGGGAGGCTGCAGTGCGGGCACTGCGCGCAGCCCCTGCGCTCCCCGAGTCAAAGATCACTAACGTACCGCAATATCCCCTTTCTGCTGCGGCACGAAATGGAATTTCTGAAGTCATAGCTGATTTGGAGAAGCGACAAATTATCTCCAGAACACACTCCCCATATAACTCACCTGTCTGGCCCGTCCGGAAACCAGACGGGAGGTGGCGTTTAACAGTCGATTATCGGCGCCTGAACGCCAATACAGCCCCGCTCACAGCTGCTGTGCCAAACATTGCCAACTTAACAGCTACTTTGCAAATAGCTGCACACCCATGGATGGCAGCGCTAGATGTAAAGGATATGTTCTTTATGGTTCCCTTAAAGGAGGAAGATAAAGAGAAGTTTGCTTTCACTTGGGAGGGAATACAATACACCTTTAACAGACTCCCACAGGGGTATAAACATTCACCCATGATTGCTCATGCCGCGCTTGCTGAACTTTTACAGACAGTCTCACTCCCCCAAGAAGTGAAACTGTACCAATATATAGATGATATTCTGATTGGAGGAACTTCCCCTGAAAAGGTTGGGGAAGCAGCAGCAGCAGTATGGCAAGCACTAAATAAAGCAGAAATTGAGATTCCACCTGGAAAATGTCAGGGACCAAGTAAAGAAGTAAAATTTTTAGGTACTTGGTGGATAGCAGGCAGTGCAGTGATTCCTCCAGATACCTTAAGAAAAATTGAAGAGCTGCAAATGCCCCAATCGAGGAAGGAGTTACAACAATTAATGGGAACTTTAGGATATTGGAGGAAGCATGTGCCTGGATTTTCTATCATTTCCCGTCCCTTATACTCACTCTTACGGAAAGGCAAACCCTGGGAGTGGAAATTAGAACATAAAGAGGCAGTCAAAACTCTAACTGAAGAGTTAAAAACATATCAGTCACTGGGACCAGTACACCCCCGCGACCCTATTATAGCCGAATGGGGTTTTGCCGAACATGCTACTTACTGTAACCTGTTCCAAACTGGCCCCGATGGGCCAAAAAGACCTTTATTATTTAGCTCAACCGCATTTAAAGAAACAGAGCAACGATACTCTGAATGGGAGAAGGGACTTTTATCTTTAGTCCGAGCAGTTAAACAAGTTGAGAAAATACATCAGGGACAACCTGTGCAAACTAGAGGACCATTTAATTTACTAGAAGCAATCCTAAAGGGGACTGCTCCCCCAGAAGGAGTTGCACAAAAACCCACTGTCCGAAAATGGTATGCCTACCTAACAGGAGTTGCAGAAAATATGCAACTAACTGAAGGACACACTAAGGTTTCCAAATTGCAGGTGCCCATAAACACAGACCCTTTAGCGTTACAACAACCCTTTAAACCTTCACCCATTCTGGATGCACCACCCCTCACTGAGGGTACACCAACAGAAAACATTTGGTTTACAGATGCTTCAGCAAAAAGGGTAAGTGGTAAATGGCAATATAAGGCTGTTGCATTAGATATCACCACCGGCAAGCAAGTAGTAGAAGAAGGTGAAGGCAGTGCACAAGTAGGAGAAATAAGAGCAGTTGTTTTGGCAGCACAGAATGGAGCAAAAATCATATATGTAGACTCTTATGCTGTGTGGGCCGGTGCCACACAGTGGCTCTGTCAATGGGAAACCTTGAATTGGGAAGTAAATAGATCCCCAGTTTGGAGAAACAAAGATTGGCAATTATTACTAGATATAGCCAGGAAAACACCTTTCAAGATGGGATGGGTAAAAGCTCATGCTAAAGACAACCAACCAGCCACAAAGTGGAATCAAAAGGTAGATGAGCTAACTAAAATTAGGAAAATCACCTTAGATCCTGAGTGGTATCGATTGGGAGAATGGTTACATCAAAGTCTAGGCCACACAGGTAAAGAAGCACTTTACTTTGCTGCACAGAGTAAAGGCTGGCCTATAAATAGGAAAACTTGTGAAACTATTCTTACAGAATGTCCTCAGTGTAGACTGAAATTACAAGCAGATCATCCTGCTAAAGCACTACCTTTACATATCAATGAAGGGAAAACTTTATGGTCTACATGGTAAATTGATTATATCGGACCATTCAAATCCTCTGCAGGATATCGATACATCCTTACAGGAGTGGAAGTAGTCTCCGGCTTGCTTATGGCGACTAAATGTCGGAAAGCCGATGGGCGAAATACAGTGCGAGGGCTATCAGTTTGGTTCTCAAATCTACCTACTCCTGATGTTATCCAGAGTGATAATGGCTCACACTTTTCGTGTAAGGAAGTGCAAGATTGGGCAAAACAAGAGGGAATTAGATGGGTATTCCACACCCCATACTACCCTCAATCAAATGGGATGGTAGAAAGAGCTAATGGCTTGTTGAAAAAGAATCTCAAACCACAGGAAGCTCAATGGGATACCAGACTTCCCAAAGTACTCCATCAATTAAATAATCGATATGGGCCTACTGGAAGCCCTGTAAGCCGAGCATTCTTTGTAAAAACTGAGCTTAGCGCTCCACCTACTAGGAAAAGAGAATATCCAATGACACTACAGCCAGGACAGCCTGTGATGGTCAATTTACCATCCATCGGTACTGTGCCTATGACTTTAACTAAACCTCGTGGCCCACTTGCCTGGGAAGCTACTGACAGCAGTGGTGCAAAACACAGAATTAGTTCACGATGGATTTTTCCTTATTCTTAATGGGGTAACCTGTTCGGACTCTCCCCACCGAAATAAGTCTATTTTCTCTTACAGCACCCCACCGGATGTCAGATGGAAATGCTGTGTTCATGTTACTATTCCAAACCTTAACAAACTGTTGATGTTAATGCATGTGTTGTATGGGAACAACAAGGATTTATTTGTGAGAGTAACACCCTCAAAGCCCAAGACATCTGTCTTGACACTGAACAAAATGTTTGTCATTTTGAAATACGACCTGATGAAGTCCCTGAAACTGTACTTGTGTATATTGGAAAAGGATGTGTTTGTACGAGAACCCTCTGTGATTTTATATTTGTAGATAACATTACTGTAGATACAAGCAATCGCTCAAATATTTGTGTTTGTAACTTTACTAAAATTGTGGGATGTGACTTCAGTTATTCAGCTCCTGTTACATCTTATCAATTATTACAATCTAACTATACATTGAGTCAAGATTTATTGCCTACCCCCATTGGAATGAATCTTACATTGGTGAAGAAACTACTACAACATGATGACCTGTGTCAACTGCTGGAATGCATCCGAAACAATGGACACAAAACTCTGATCACCGTTCATCATGATGCAGAAGAGATACACCATGTCTTGGAAAGAGTGAAGAAGGATGGAGAACACCATTGGTGGGAAACTCTTCTTGGATGGTCACCAACAGCAACAGGAGTGTTTAATCTTATGCTTCACCCAGTTGTTATTTTACTGACTCTAACATTAATGTGTCTATTGCTTATAACTACATTGTATATAAAGGTTTGGTACATGATAAAGCAAATAACCCAACTTCAACCACCCAAAACATACAAATTAACGCATAATAGCAGTGCTTCACTGTCTACTTACTGTGGATCTATAAGCGCACAAACTATCAATATACTATTTATGGCACAGAGGCAAGAGGTGACCGTACCACCACTCTGTGAGAATAAGATGAATTGACTATAGTCACGGGGTGGAGTGTGACGGTGTGCTTCCCCCGCCCTCGACCTTTATCTCCTGCAACCCTGGTTAGGTGATAACCACCAGTGGTGATTGTAATGGATGCATCTGGTCACGATGGCTGCATCAGCTCAAAGTGGACTCAGGAGACAGATAACAACACAATAGCCTAGGGCTATTGTGCAATGCACCCACCGAAGAAACTAAAACCTGTGGTCGGCATGCAAATATGACTATGAGTCAATCATCTTATCCCCCATAAATAGTGAGCAGCCCAAGAGCCCTTTGAGCTCTCCTGCACGGCAGCGGGCTGCACGCCAGGATCTCCCCTTGAGCAGGGACGCCTCTCAAGGTTACTCCTCGAGGTTGAGAGATTCCTTGCCGCAACAGATCCTCGGTAAGTGACTAATAGCATGCTAAACTTTGAAATCTTAGCTAAGTGACATAAAGGATTGATTGCGCATATATATATATAATCCTTTAGATATAAACCGTTGACCAAGTCTGGGACTAGGACTGGATCTAGCCGCACCTAGACTCCTCTCTGAGAAGGAGTTTAGAAAGCAAGGGGATCCTTTTCCAAACCTCATGACTCAACGGGAGGGTCTCCCTGACAGTTTTGTCTGACCCTGTCCTCTATGCAGTAAATAATCGAGTGCACCTCGCCATCGAATCTTGTTAAAACACTGTCGCATTGAACTTTGTTAACTCCCTATTCTGTATCAATAAACTATATTTTTACTTCTCTCTAACGAGTGAAGTGCTCGTTCACTCCATCCGCGACACTGTCGCAGCAGGGGCTGGAGTAGCCGTGGTGTCTGTTGTTTTGTCACCAGATCCTTGAGGGTTCTGAATAGTGTTGAACAGGGCTCGGTAGGCATGGGCCAGGCCCCAGCACATTGCAGTGATTTGTGTCTCCCTAGAATTGTCAGGGTGACAGCATACTTTTCCCAAATATTCTACTAATTTTTCAGGATTCTGCACTTGTTCAGCGGTGAAGTTCCAAAACACTGGAGGTGCCCACCCTCCTAGGCATTTGCCCATGCTATCTCCCACACCCTGCCACTCATAACTATGCAGCCTTGGGGCAGATCTCTGGATGATATTCTTAAATTGCTTACTAACCTCAGACAAAACTGAAACAATATTCCCAAGCAATACCAATAGATGTATCTTAACTACCCAAGGATGTTCAAGATACTGAAAAGTTATTGTAACGAAGGAGGAAACATTGTAGAAGAAAGTAGAGAACGTGCCATTTTGTATTATTTCCTCCATAAAAAACCTCTCAGAGGAAGAAGTATAATTGCGAATTGTCTCCATAAGGTGGTACCCAAAGTAAAATAATGGTTTCAGTACGACACTTAGATACCAAAATAAACCCATGTTCACTGTTTTAATAACAAATCTCACAGGCCAAACATCACTAATCACTGCAGAGCAGAGCAAACTGCAAAAACCAACACCGATCTTTAACATGTACAGCAAAAAAAAGAGCATGGTGCAGATCAGGTAAACCAATATCGAGAACAGATGAATCAATATAATGACCCACAACTATTAACAGATCTAAATTCCTTAGTACGCTCTGGTTAATCTGTTATTATCTCAAATCCTTGAGTCCCACGTTAGGCACCAAAAAGGACTGTTGTGGTTTAGCCCCAGTCAGCAATTAAGTACCACACAGCTGCTCGCTTACCCTCCCCGCCCCAGTGGGATGGGGGAGAGAATCAGAAGAGCAAAAGTAAAAAAACTCATGCGTTGAGTTTTAATACTTGGAACAAAATTAATAATAAATTTAAAAATTGGAACAGTTTAATAATTGGAACAAATAATAATAATAATAATAATAATAATAAATTGTAATGAGAAGAAAAACAACAAGAGTGTGAGAGGAAAAATATATTATAATATATTATAATATATAATATATTATAATATTAATATAATAAATATAATAAATATAATTATATTTATTTATATATTTTTATAATTATATATTAATATATAATTATTAATAAAATATTTAATTTTATTATAAAATAATATAATAATATAATATATTTTATATATTAATAATATATTATTTTATTAGTATTATATTATTATATATTATTATATAATATATAATATATTAATTATATAATAATAGTATATAATATTATATTATTATAAATAATATAAAATAATATAATAATATAATATAAAATATATAATTATATTTATATATAATATAATTAATATAATAAAAATATTATATTATATATTATAATATATATTATATTATATTATATATAATATCTTCAAGGAAGATATTATATATAGTCCAGGCAAATGGACCACCATGGAGTGAGGTATCCAGTACCTGAGGGAATTACCCATGCTGGAGGTGGTTTATGGTGACCTGGACAACAAGCAGTTATCCAAAGATCCAGATGAAGTCCAGTGCACACAACCAATGTGGTGGAAGTTGGTACAGAGCGCGCTACTGTCGTATGCCAACTCATTGGCAATACTGACCTGGAAAGATGGATAGGGACCAACGGTGGATGAAGCGGCTAGCCAACTCCGTGAATACGAAGAAAGTATCTCTTCCTCCCTCGTCTTGGCTGTGGAGAAACTGTCCCAGGAGTTCAAACGGTTCAAAGAGGATATGTCCTACTCCCTACCTATACGGACCAGTGTCTCAGCTATTAGGAGTCAGCGTTCTTCTGCTCAAGAGAGAAGATATAGAGGGTACACACCACGGGGCTCCCTATGGTTTTACTTGCATGACCACGGAGAGGACATGAGGAAGTGGGATGGAAAACCTACCTCAACCCTAGAGGCGCGGGTACGTGAGTTGCACCATCACCAAAGGAGTTTCTTCAAGGAAAATTGCTGCTCCAGTTTCCAGTGGACAGTTCCCCAGACAGAGTCCCCAGACTCCTGATGTTAATGAAGGGACTGCTGACTCCTATGTACAAGTGGATAATGAATACTATGATTAGGACTAGGGGGGCCCTGCCTCCAGCCAGGTGGAGGAAAGGGACAACCGGGTTTACCGGACTGTGTGGATTCGATGGCCTGGCACATCAGACCCACAGGAGTATAAGGCTCTAGTAGACACCAGTGCACAGTGTACCCTACTGCCATCAAGCTATATAGGGGCAGAACCCATCTGTATTTCTGGAGTGACAGGGGGATCCCAACAGCTAACTGTATTGGAGGCCAAAGTGAGCCTAACTGGGAGTGAGTGGCAAAAGCACCCCATTGTGACTGGCTGTCCTGGTTTCGGCTGGGATAGAGTTAATTTTCTTCCTAGTAGCTGGTATAGTGCTGTGTTTCGGATTTTACTATGAGAATAGTGTTGATATCACACTGATGTTTTGGCGGTTGCTAAGTAATGTTTACACTGGTCAAGGACTTTTCAGCTTCCCATGCTCTGCCAGGTGCACAAGAAGCTGGGAAGGGGCACAGCCAGGATAGTTGATCCAAACTGGCCAAAGGGCTATTCCATACCATATGACATCATGCTCAGTATATAAACTGGGAGGAGTTGGCCGGGGGGTAGTGGCCGCTGCTTGGGGACCGGCTGGGCGTTGGTCAGCGGGTGGTGAGTGGTTGTATCACTGTTTGTTTTTCCCTTGTGTTTTCTTCCTCTCCCGCTCTCTTGTTGTTTTCCTTCTCATTACAATTTATTATTATTATTATTATTATTATTTTGTTCCAATTATTGTGTTCTTATCTCAACCCATGAGTTTTCTTACTTTTGCTCTTCCGATTCTCTCCCCCATCCCACAGGGGGGGAGTGAGCGAGCGGCTGTGTGGTACTTAATTGCTGACTGGGGCTAAGCCACAACAGACACTTGGTACATCCTTGGCATAGACTACCTCAGGAGAGGGTATTTCAAGGACCCTAAAGGGTACTGGTGGGCTTTTGGTGTAGCCACTGTGAACACAGAGAAGATCATACAGTTATCTACCCTGCCTGGCCTCTTGGAAGATCCCTTCGTTGTGGGATTGCTGCGAGTTGAAGAACAGCAGGTGCTGATTGCTACCAGGAAGGTGCATCAGCGGCAGTATCGCACAAACTGAGACTCCCTGCCTCCCATCCATGAGCTTATTCATCAATTGGAGAGCCAAGGAGTCATCAGCAAGACTCACTCACCCTTTAATAGTCCCATATGGCCAGTGCCAAAGCCTGACGGAGGGTGGAGGTTAACAGTAGACTGTCGTGGCCTGAACTAAGTCACGCCACCACTCAGTGCTGCTGTACCAGACATGCTAGAGCTCCAATATGAACTGCAGTCAAAGGTAGACAAGTGGTATGCTACAATTGACGCTGCCAATGCATTTTTTCAATTCCTTTGGCAGCAGAATGCAGGCACTGGAACTGGAACTGACTGCCCCAGGGGTGGAAGCACAGCCCTACCATTTGTCATGGACTAATCTAAACTGCACTGGAAAAGTGTGATGCCCCTGAACATTTAAAATACATCGATGACATCATCGTGTGGGGCAACAAGGCAGAAGAAGTGTTTGAGAAGGGAAAAAGAGAAATTCAGATTCTTCTGAAAGCTGGTTTCGCCATGAAGAAAAGCAAGATCAAGGGACCTGCACAGGAGATTCAGTTCTTGGGAATAAAATGGCAGGATGGATGCTGTCCTGTTGCTATGGATGTGGTCAACAAGATAGCAACTACGTCTCCGCCAGCTAACAAGAAGGAAACACAAGCTTTCCTAGGCCTTGTGGGATTCTGGAGAATGCATATTCCAGGTTATAGTCAGCTTGTGGGCCCTCTCTATCGAGTAACCTGAAAGAAGAACTATTTTGAGTGGGGCCTTGAGCAACAACAAGCCTTTGGGCAGGTCAAACAGGAGATAGATCGTGCGGTAGCTCTTGGGCCTGTCCGGATAGGACCAGCTGTGCAAAATGTACTCTACACTGCAGCTGGGGAGCATGGTCTCACCTGGAGCCTCTGGCAGAAAACATCAGGAGAAACCCGAGGTCGACCATTAGGGTTTTGGAGCTGGGGGTATCAAAGATCAGAAGCCCACTACACCCTGACTGAAAAAGAGATACTAGCAGCATATGAGGGGGTTCGAGCCACTTCAGAAGTTGTTGGTACAGAAGCATATCTCCTCTTGGCACCGCGATTGCCCGTGCTACACTGGATGTTCAAAGGAAATATCCCCTCTACACATCATGTAACCAGCACTACATGGAGTAAGTGGGTAGCGTTGATCACACAACAGGCTCGAGTGGGGAAACCCAACTGCCCAGGAATCCTGGAAGAGATCATGGACTGGCCAGAAGGCAGAGATTTTGGAGCATTGCCTGAGGAGGTGGCTCATGACCGAGAGGCACCACCATACAATGAGTTATCAGAAGATGAAAGGCATTATGCTGTGTTTACTGACAGATCCTGTCGTGTTGTAGGAAACCATCGGAAGTGGAAAGCTGCTGTGTGGAGTCCCACACGACAAGTCACAGAAGCCACTGAAGGACAAGGTGAGTCAAGTCAGTTTGCAGAAGTGAAAGCCATCCAACTAGCCTAGAGATTGCTGAATGAGAAAAGTGGCCAGTACTCTATCTCTTTACTGACTCCTGGAGGGTGGCTAATGCCCTGTGGAGGTGGCTACAGCAGTGGAAGAAGACCAATTGGCAGCACAGGGGTAAACCCATCTGGGCTGCTGCATTGTGGCAAGACATCACTGCCTGGGTAGAAAACATCGCTCTAAAGGTACGTCATGTAGATGCTCACATGCCCAAAAGCCGCCCCACTGAAGAACATCGAAACAATGAACAGGTAGACAAGGCTGTCAAAATTGAAGTGGCTCAGGTGGACCTGGACTGGGATCGTAAGCGTGAGCTATTTGTAGCTTGATGGGCCCACGAATCATTGGGACATCAAGGGAGAGATGCAACATACAGATGGGCTCGTGATCGAGGGGTGGACCTGACCATGGAGGCCATCACACAGGTCACCCATGAATGTGAAACGTGCTGCAATCAAGCGAGCCACATGAGTAAAATCTCCCTGAAATAGAGGGTGGTGCCTGGGTTTTTCATATGGCGAGGCCTGGCAAATTGACTGTATTGGACCACTGCCAGGAATACGCCAAGAGAAACGCTACATACTCACCATGGTGGAAGCGAGTACCGGGTGGCTAGAAACATACCCTGTAAACCATGCCACTGCCCGAAACACCATCTTAGGCCTTGAAAGGCAAATTTTGTGGCATCATGGTACCCCAGAAAGAATTGAATCAGACAATGGAACTCATTTCCGAAATAACCTCGTGGACTCCTGGGCCAAGAAACACAGCATTGAGTGGGTGTATCACATCCTCTATCACCCACAAAACTCTGGAAAGACTGAGAGATATAATGGACTGTTAAAGACTATGTTGAGAACGTTGGGCAATGGGGCATGGAATCACAGAATCATAGAATCATTAAGGTTGGAAAAGACCTCTAAATCATCTAGTCCAGCTGTCAACCCAACACCTCCATGCCTACTAAACCATGTCCCGAAGTGCCACATCTACATGTTTTTTGAACTCCTCCAGGGATGCTGGAGGACCATGCTTGACCACCCTGTCAGTAAAGAAATTTTTCCTAATATCCAGCCTAAACCTCTCCTGACGCAACTTGAGGCCATTTCCTCTCATCCTATCACTTGTTCCTTGGGAGAAGAGACTGACACCCACCTCGCTACAACCTCCTTTCAGGTAGTTGTACAGAGCAATAAGGTCTCCCCTCAGCCTCCTTTTCTCCAGGCTAAACAGTCACAGTTCCCTCAGCCGATCCTCATAAGACTTGTTCTCCAGACACTTCACCAGCTTTGTTGCCCTCTTCTGGACACGCTCCAGCACCTCAATGTCTTTCTTGTAGTGAGGGGCCCAAAACCGAACAAAGTTGTCGTGGTTTAGCCACAGCCGTCACAGGATACGTTTCCAGCCATCCGGTGGCTGCTTCCACCATGGTGAGCACATAGCGCTTGCCTTGGCGGGTTTGTGGGAGTGTGATATAATCGATCTGCCAGGCCTCCCCATATTGATATTTCAGCCATCGCCCTCCATACCACAGAGGCTTTAACCGCTTGGATTGTTTAATTGCAGCGCATGTTTCACATTCATGGATAACCTGTGCAATAGTGTCCATGGTTAAGTCCACCCCTCGATCACGAGCCCATCTATATGTTGCATCTCTTCCTTGATGGCCTAAGGTGTCATGGGCCCATCGAGCTATAAATAATTCACCCTTATGTTGCCAGTCCAGATCCACTTGAGCCACTTCAATCTTAGCAGCCTGATCCACCTGCTGGTTGCTCTGATGTTCCTCAGTGGCCTGACTCTTGGGTACGTGAGCATCTACGTGACGTACTTTTACAACCAGGTTCTCTACTCGGGCAGCAATATCTTGCCACAGTGCTGCAGCCCAGATGGGTTTGCCTCTGCGCTGCCAATTGTTCTGCTTCCATTGCTGTAACCACCCCCACAGGGCATTTGCCACCATCCATGAGTCAGTATAGAGATAGAGCACTGGCCACTTTTCTCTTTCAGCAATGTCTAAAGCCAGCTGAATGGCTTTAACTTCTGCAAATTGGCTTGATTCACCATCTCCTTCAGCAGTTTCTACCACCTGTCGTATAGGACTCCATACAGCAGCCTTCCACCTCCGATGCTTTCCTACAATACGACAGGACCCATCAGTGAACAGGGCTTATTGCTTCTCATTTTCTGGTAGTTTATTGTACAGTGGGGCCTCCTCAGCACGCGTCACCTCCTCCTCTGGCGATATTCCGAAATCTTTGCCTTCCGGCCAGTCCATAATTACTTCCAAGATTCCTGGGAGACTGGGGTTTCCTATCCGACCCCGTTGTGTGATCAGTGCAACCCACTTACTCCACGTAGCATCAGTTGCATGATGTGTGGAGGGGACCCTCCCTTTGAACATCCAACCCAGCACCGGCAGTCGAGGTGCCAAGAGGAGTTGTGCTTCCGTACCAACCACTTCTGAAGCAGCTCGAACCCCTTCATGTGCTGCCAATATCTCTTTTTCAGTTGGAGTATAGAGGGCCTCGGATCCTCTGTATCCCCGACTCCAAAACCCTAGGGGTCGACCTTGATTCTCCCCTGGTGCTTTCTGCCAGAGGCTCCAGGTAGGGCCATTCTCCCCGGCTGCGGTGTAGAGCACATTTTTTACGTCTTGACCTGCCCGGACTGGCCCAAGGGCTACTGCATGAACTATCTCCCGTTTAATTTGTTCAAAGGCTTGTCCTTGCTCAGGGCCCCATTTGAAATCGTTCTTCTTCTGGGTCACTTGGTAGAGAGGGCTTACGATCAGACTGTAATTTGGAATATGCATTCTCCAAAAACCCACAACGCCTAAGAAAGCTTGTGTTTCCTTTTTGCTAGTTGGTGGAGACATGGCTGTTATTTTGTTAATCACATCCATTGGGATCTGGCGACGTCCATCTTGCCATTTTATTCCTAAAAACTGGATCTCCTGTGCAGGTCCCTTGACCTTACTGTGTTTTATGGCAAAACCGGCTTTCAGGAGGATCTGGACTATTTTCTTCCCTTTCTCAAAAACTTCGTCTGCTGTATTGCCCCACACGATGATGTCATCAATATATTGCAGATGTTCTGGAGCTTCGCCCTGTTCCAATGCAGTCTGAATCAGTCCATGGCAAATGGTAGGGCTGTGTTTCCACCCCTGGGGCAGTCGATTCCAGGTGTACTGAACGCCCCTCCAAGTGAAAGCCAACTGTGGCCTGCACTCTGCTGCCAAAGGGATTGAGAAAAACGCATTAGCAATATCAATTGTAGCATACCATTTGGCTGCTTTTGACTCCAGTTCGTATTGCAGTTCCAGCATGTCCGGCACGGCAGCACTCAGGGGCGGCGTGACTTCATTCAGGCCACGATAGTCTACTGTTAGTCTCCACTCTCCATTAGACTTTCTCACTGGCCATATAGGACTGTTAAAAGGTGAACAAGTCTTACTGATCACTCCTTGGCTCTCCAGTCGACAAATCAGCTCATGGATGGGAATCAGGGAGTCTCGGTTGGTACGATATTGCCTCCGGTGCACTGTTGTGGTAGCGATTGGCACCTGTTGTTCTTCAACCCTCAGCAACCCCACAACAGAAGGGTCCTCTGAAAGACCGGGTAAGGCAGACAGCTGTTTAATTTCTTCCGTCTCCAAGGCAGCTATACCAAAAGCCCACCGGTACCCTTTTGGGTCCTTGAAATACCCTCTCCTGAGGTAGTCTGTGCCAAGGATGCACGGAGCCTCTGGGCCAGTCACAATGGGGTGCTTTTGTCACTCATTCCCAGTTAGGCTCACTTTGGCCTCCAATAGAGTCAGTTGTTGGGATCCCCCTGTCACTCCAGAAATACAGATGGGTTCTGCCCCTATATAGCTTGATGGCATCAGGGTACACTGTGCACCGGTGTCTGCTAGAGCCTTATACTCCTGTGGGTCTGATGTGCCAGGCCATCGAATCCACACAGTCCGGTAAACCCGGTTGTCCCTTTCCTCCACCTGGCTGGAGGCAGGGCCGCCCTAATCCTGATCATAATATTCATTAACCTTTTCTTGTATATATGAGTCAGGAATTTCTTCATTAAAATCAGGAGTAAAATCAGCCCTCTTACTCTGTCTGGGGAACTGTCCACTGGAAACCGGAGCAGCAATTTTCCTGGAAGAACTCCCTTTGGTGATTGTTTTTCACAGAATCACAGAATCACAGAATCATATAGGTTGGAAAAGACCTTTAAGATCATCGAGTCCAACCATAAACCTAACACTGCCAAAACCACCACTACACCATGTCTCTAAGCACCTCATCCAAACGTCCTTTAAATACCTCCAGGGATGGCAACTCAACCACTGCCCTGGGCAGCCTGTTCCAATGCTTGATAACCCTCTCGGTGAAGAAAAATTTCCTAATTTCCTAATATCCAGTCTAAACCTCCCCTGGCGCAACTTGAGGCCATTTCCTCTTGTCCTATCACTTGTTACCTGGGAGAAGACACCGACCCCCACCTCTCTACAACCTCCTTTCAGGTAGTTGAAGAGAGCGATAAGGTCTCCCCTCAGCCTCCTTTTCTCCAGGCTAGACAGTCCCAGCTCCCTCAGCCGCTCCTCATAAGACTTCTGCTCCAGACCCTTCACCAGCTTCGTTGCCCTTCTCTGCACACGCTCCAGCACCTCAATATCCCTCTTGTAGTGGGTGGCCCAAAACTGAACACAGTATTCGAGGTGTGGCCTCACCAGTGCTGAGTACAGGGGCACGATCACTTCCGTATTCCTGCTGGCCACACTATTTCTGATACAAGCCAGGATGCCATTGGCTTTCTTGGCCACCTGGGCACACTGCTGGCTCATATTCAGGCAGCTGTCAACCAATACCCCCAGGTCCTTCTCTGCCAGGCAGCTTTCCAGCCACTCTTCCCCAAGCCTATAGCGTTGCATGGGGTTGCTGTGGCCCAAGTGCAGGACCCTGCACTTGGCCTTGTTAAACCTCATACAATTCACCCCAGCCCATTGATCCAGCCTGTCCAGGTCCCTCTGCAGAGCCTGCCTACCCTCCAGCAGATCAACACTCCCACACAACTTGGTGTCGTCTGCAAACTTACTGAGAGTACACTCGATCCCTTCGTCCAGATCATTGATAAAGATGTTAAACAGAGTTTTCCTTGCAACTCACGTACCCGTGCCTCTAGGGTTGAGGTAGGTTTTCCATCGCACTTCCTCATGTCCTCTCCGTGGTCACGCAAGTAAATCCATAGGGTGGCCCGTGGTGTGTACCCTCTATATCCTCTCTCTTGAGCAGAGGAACGCTGACTCCTAATAGCTGAGACACTGGTCTGTATAGGTAGGGAGTAGGACAAATCCTCTTTGAACTGTTTGAACTCCTGGGACAGTTCCTGCACAGCTGAGACAAAGGAGGAAGAGTTACTTTCTTCGTATTCTCGGACGTTACTAGCAGCTTCATTCACTGTTGGACTATCTCGATCTTTCCAGGTCAGTATTGCCAATGAGTTGGCACACGACGGTGGTGCGTTTCGTACCAACTTCCGCCACATGGGTCTTGTGCACTGGACCTCGTCTGGATCTATGGGTGACCGCACGTCGTTCAGGTCACCATAAATCACTTCCAGCACAGCTAATTCCCTCAGGTACTGGATACCTTTCTCCATGGTGGTCCATTTCCCGGAGCGGTATACATCATCTTCCTTGAAGGGATATCTTTCTCTTATAGCTGACAGGAGTCGCCTCCAGAGGCTGCGGGCTGGTTCCCCTTTTCCAATCGCTTTGTCAATGCCCCCTTCCCTAGAAAGGGATCCCAGCTGCTTGGCTTCCTTACCCTCTAATTCCAGGCTATTGGCCCCGCTATCCCAGCATCGGAGCAGCCAGGTGACAATGTGCTCCCCTGGATGACGGCTGAAATCTTTTCGCATATCTCGCAGCTCACTCAGGGATAGGGATCGGGTGGTTTCGGTCTCATTTACGAGTTCTTCCTCTTCCTCTTCCTCTCCCTGTGATGGCTCTGCTCCTTCATCTTCCCTTTCTAAACGAGCTGACTTTCGCTTCCAGGATTTCTTTTTATGTATAGGGGCGACTGATACTGACAGGGGTTCATTCCCTGTTTGAACCGCAATGCTTGTAACAGAGTTGTTCGGTGCAGCTGCAGCCGCAGTGCCTGTCGCAGGGGTAATCGGAGCAGCCGCAGTGCCTGTCGTTTTGTCACCAGATCCTTGAGGGTTCTGAGTAGCGTTGAACAGGGCTCGGTAGGCATGGGCCAGACCCCAGCACATTGCAGTGATTTGTATCTCCTTAGAATTGCCAGAGTCACAGCATACTTTTTCCAAATATTCTACTAATTTTTCAGGATTCTGCACTTGTTCAGGGGTGAAGTTCCAAAACACTGGAGGTGCCCACCGCCCTAGGCATTTGCCCATGCTATTCCACACACCCTGCCACTCATAGCTATCCAGCCTTGGGGCAGATCTCTGGATGATATTCTTAAATTGCTTACTAACCCTGGACAAGATCGAAACAATATTCCCAAGCAATACCAATAGAAGTATCTTAACTGTCCAAGGATGTTCAAAATACTGAAAAGTTACTGTAATGAAGGAGGAAACATTGTAGAAGAAAGTAGTGAAGGTACAATTCTGCATTTCCTCCATAAAATCCTCTCAGAGGAAGAAGTATAATTGCGAATTGTCTCCATAAGATGATACCCGACATACAGTAACGGTTTCAGTACAGCACTTAGATACCAAAATAAACCCAAGGTCACTGTTTTAATAACAAATCTCACAGGCAAAACATCACCAATTAAAGCAGAGCACAGCAAACTGCAAAAACCAACACCGATCTTTAACATGTACAGCAAAGAAATGAGCATGGTGCAGATCAGGTAAACCAATGCTAGGAACAAATGGATCAATATCACGTCCCACAACTACTAACAGATCTAAATTCCTTAATACGCTCTGGTTAATCTGTTATTATCTCAAACCCTTCGGGCCCCACGTTGGGCGCCAAAAAGGACTGTGGTGGTTTAGCCCCAGCCGGCAGCCAAGCACCACGCAGCCGCTCACTCACTTCTCCCCCCCGGGTGGGATGGTGGAGAGAATCGGAAGAGCAATAGTAAGAAAACTCATGGGTTGAGATAAGAACAGTTTAATAATTGGAACAAAATAATAGTAATAATAATTATGAATTATAAAGAGAAGGAAAAAACCAACGAGAGAGAGAGAGAGAGAGGAACAAAACCCAAGGGAGGGAAAAAAGGGGGAAAAAACATAAAAAATAAAATAATAATAAAAAAATGATACAACCGCTCACCACCCGCCGACTGACGCCTAGCCAGTCCCCGAGCAGTGATTGCTACCCCCCGGCCAACTCCCCCCAGTTTATATACTGGGCATGACATCATATGGTATGGAATAGCCCTTTGGTCAGTTTGGATCAACTATCCTGGCTGTGCCCCCTCCCATTTCTTGGGCACCTGGCAGAGCATGGGGAGCTGAAGTGGGGGAAAGTCCTTGACCAATGTAAACACCGCTTAGCGACAGCCAAAACATCAGCGTGTTATCAATGTTATTCTTATACTAAAATCCAAAGCACAGCACTATACCTGCTACTAGGAAGAAAATTAACTCTATCCCAGCCGAAACCAGGACAGACAGCCAAAAAGAGACACAAAACATTAAAAATATGTTGATATTTTGTTGTCATTTTGAAAGGTCAGGCCCAAAGTCATGCTCCCTTAGAGGTCTTATAGCTGTTTGTGCTTTTTTGATGTTTGGACCATCATGCAGACATGATAAGTAGATGAATGACTATGATAAATGTGTGTAATGAGAAAGTGATAATAATTCCAGCATCTGAAATGAGTTCTGTGTCTGTTGTCCAGATATGGAGATGCTCTACTTTTATCTTTCACAAAATCAGAGAATGGCTGAGGTTGAAAGGGACCTCTGGAGGTCATCTGGTCCAAACTGCCTGCTTAAGCAGGGCCACCTAGAGACAGTTGCCCAGGACCGTGTCCAGATGGCTTTTGCATATCTCCAAGGAGATATCTTCTCATAGGAGAGATGCTCCAGTTCCTTCATCATCTTTGTCGCCCTTTGCTGGACTCTCTCCAGTATGTCCATGTCTCTCCTGTACTGAGGAACCCAGAACTGGACACAGGACTCCAGGTGTGGCCTCACCAGTGCTGAGTAGAGGGGAAGGATCACCTCCCTCGACCTGCTGGTAATACTTTGTCTAATGCAGTCCAGGATGCCATTAGCCTTCTTTGCCACAAGGGCACATTGCTGGCTCATGTTCAACTTGGTGTCCACCAGGACTCCCAGGTTCTTTGCTGAAAAGCTGCTTCCCAGCTGGGCGTCCCCCAGCAAATACTGGTGCCTGGGGTTGTTCCTCCCCAGGTGCAGGACTTGGCACTTCTTGTTGAACTGCATGAGATTCCTGTCAGCCCATTTCTCCATCCTGTCTAGGTCCCTCTGGATGGCAGCACCACACTCTTGCCTATCAGTCACTCCTCCCAATTTCATGTTATCAGCAAAACTTCCTTAGGGTACCCTCGGCTCCATCATCCAGATCATTAATGAAGATCTTAAACAGGACTGGACCCAGGACTGACCCCTGGGGTACACTGCTAGTTACTGGCCTCCAACTAGACTTTGTGCCACTGATCACCACCCTCTGATTACCACCACCCATTCAGCCAGTTTTCAATCCACCTCACCGTCTGCTCATCCAGCTCATACATCAATAGCTTCTCTATGATGATCTTACAGGAGACAGTGGCAAAGGCCTTGCTGAAGACCAGGTGACAATATCCACTGCTCTCCCCTCATCTACCAGGCCAGTCATTTAATTGTAGAAGTTTATCAGGTTGGTCAAGCTTGAAAATGAGAAAGGGAGAGAAAGAACAGTGCACATTCATTGATCATAATATAGTCCTAAATTGTCAGTGAGAAGAAAAAGCAGTGGTGATATAATAGACCAGAATGGTGATATAATAGACCAGAAATATTAACAACGTTGTACAATGACTTGCTGAGATTTCATGGGGATATATGTGACACAAATAGTTTTAGTGTCTGTTAAACATAAATGAAGTCTGCAGATGTTGAGAAGGATGTTCAGGGAAGAAGACTAGATTATAAGGCCATTCTCCTCTTCATGTCCCTTCTATGTGTATTTAAGATGAAGAGTGTTCTTGTACTCTTTTGAGTCAGTCTGATGTTGCAGAAGATAGTTCATATATGTGGATTTGTAATTGTCATAAATTTTGTAACTTGCTTACTATCCTTTCACTTTCATCCAAAGACTCTCCTTCTCAATGTTCTTGTTTCTAGGAAATGTCTTTCAGAGCTCTTTTCTGATGATGTCTCCTTTCTCAATGTAGAAATGCAGTGTTCTTGGCTTTTGCCAGACTGTTTCTTGTTGTGGTGTTTGCAAGTTTGGAATCCAAAATTTTTCTTGTGTGCCTTATAAAAATCAATTATATCAAGAACCTCAACTTTAAATTAAGGTTCTTAAAGTTATTTAAGATAAAGGTTTTAGATTAAGACTAGGCGTGTTGCAGATACCTGTGGATCAAAACAGAGGCAGGCAAATTAAGAAATTTAAAGGTAAAATATATTAATCCCCATCGTAAGGTGTGACCAGCATACAGTGTGAGTGTGTGTGTGTGTTTATTTCCAGTGCAAGAAAGATCTATTCAGTATACTTCAAATCCTGTATTGGGTTGAAGACATTTTTAAAAAAAATTGCATTATAGCAGCACATCACATAAGAAAGTCTTTGCCTCGCTGAGCAGCTTGGAATGCACATTAAAAGCCAGCAAAGGAAACCTCATGGTTGGTGTTTACTACAGGCTGCCCAATCAAGGGGAGCCTGTTGATGAAGTGTTCTTACTTCAACTACAGGAAGCATCAAGCTCGCAGGCTCTGATCCTGCTGGGGGACTTCAATCACCCTGATATCTGCAGAAAAGTGGCACAACAAGCTGTAAGCGGTCCAGGAGACTCTTGGAGAATGTTGAGAATAATTTCTTAATCCAGGTGATAGACAGCTCCCAGATGAGATGTCAATTAGGGGAAGAATCTAAGTTTGAGAGATCTTCTTTGCTTCCCTTTTGTCAAACCATGGCTTCCTCAGCCTTAGTCCAGACAGAAATTAGGGTGGTCTCTCTGATCAGCTGCCAGTCAAAAGTTTGCTGAACAGACTTTAATTTTGGTCTATCCCCAACCGGATACATCCTTTACAACAATACAGCTGTCAGATAAACTGCATCTGATGGGTTTAGACCTGCTGAAAATTACCTTTTTTTCCTCCCCAAAGTTAGCTGTTCTCAGTGAGAGCACCGTGACTGATTTCACCCCTTGGCCCAATTAGTATGAGGACATCGGAATTGTGTGGGACAGGGAATCTGGGACATGCATTTCTTTGCCTCTTTTTTTTTTTTTATTCCTTATAAACATTCTTTTTTTAAAGGGACAAGCATTGCATTTCTCCTCATTATTTACCACCTGGTCACTGTAGCAAGACAAGGGATTTTATACTTTCTAAAATCATAACAAATAGATTAGTTCACGTAAGTTTACGCGTGGGAATGGTTCAAAGCTGTGCCAGGGAAGGTTTAGACTGGACATTAGGAAGCATTTCTTTACTGACAGGGTGGCCAAACACTGGAACAGGCTTCCTAGAGAGGTGGTCGACACCCCAAGCCTGTCAATGTTTAAGAGGCATTTGGACAATGCCCTTAATAACATGCTTTAACGTGGTCAACCCTGAATTGGTCAGGCAGTTGGACTAGATGATCATTGTAGATCCCTTCCAACTGAAATAGTCTAGTCTAGTCTATTCTGTTCTAAGTTCCTTCGCATTTAAGAAATACATTGCCATGCTTAGATATTTTATACATTATCAGGGTCACCTCCTAGACAAAGATGTCACCTCTGATCGACCTGATAACTCATTTTAGGCTTCGGACTGCAAATCTTTTTGCAGGGTTATTTAAAAAAATCTTCTCCCAGTGTCACGTGTGTCGTGGTTTAGCCCCAGTCGGCAACTAAGCACCACACAGCTGCTCGCTCACTCCCCCCACAGTGGGATGGGGGAGAGAATCAGAAGAGCAAAAGTGAGAAAACTCGAGGGTTGAGATAAAGACAGTTTAATAGGTAAAGCAAAAGCCGCGCAAAAGTGAAGCAAAGCAAAGCAAAGCAAGGAATTCATTCACTCCTTCCCATCGGCAGGCAGGTGTTCAGCCATCTCCAGGAAAGCAGGGCTCCATCATGTGTAATGGTTACTTGGGAAGACAAATGCCATCACTGAATGTCCCTCCTTCCTTCTTCTTCCCCAGCTTTATATACTGAGCATGACATCATGTGGTATGGAATAGCCCTTTGGTCAGTTTGGATCAACTATCCTGGCTGTGTCCCCTCCCAGCTTCTTCTGCACCTGGCAGAGCACGGGAAGCTGAAAAGTCCTTGACTAGTGCAGCAACAACTAAAACATCTCTGTATTATCAACACTGTTCTCAGCACAAATCCAAAACATAGCCCCATACCAGCCACTATAAAGAAAATTAACTCTATCTCAGCTGAAACCAGTCTAAACAGTCTATTCTAAACAGTCAAAAGATTTAGTTATCCAACAATTCCCAAATAACTATTGTAATCAAAATTTATGAAGTAACTTCACAAATCTATATTCTAGAGCATATAAATAAATTTCTGTGTGAATTATACAAGCTTTTTTCTTTTTTACAGTGTTAATTAACATAATTTAGGGAATACTTAGTCTCCAAATAATTAACACCAATTGTGGTGGGCTAGCCTTGGCTAACACCTTGGCTAACAGTCAAACTCCCACCCAGCAACTTGCTTACTCCTTCCTTGGGGGGGGGGGGGGGGGGGGAGGATAGGAAGAACAGGAACAAGAAAGCTCTTGGGTTGAAATAAAGACAGGGAGATTGCTTACCAATTACCATCGCAGGCAAACCAGACTCAACTTGAGGAAGATTAACTTAATTTATTGCCAATTAAAATAGATATTTATTAATTGATTGAGGTAGTCAGAAACAAACAAACAGAAAAACCATTAAAACAATACCTTTCCTCCCCCCTTTCCTGGGCTCAACTTCACTCCAGACTCCTCTACTGCTGAGTGGTGCAGGTGGAACAGGGGGGTGGGGGTTCTGCTCAGTATATAAGAGTTTCTCTCTGCCACTCCTTTCTTCTCACACTTTTGCTCTGCTCTGGCATGGGTTCTCCATGGGCTGCAGTTCCTTCTGGAATATACAACAGATCCATCACGAGTCCTCCACAAGCTGCAGGGAATATCTGCTCTGCCATAGAGCACCACATCCTCCTCCTTCTCTGACCTTGGTGTTCCCTCCTCCTCTCCCCGTCTGGCCTTTTCTACAGTTTCTTTTCAGAGGTACCACCAGCTTCACTGATGGGCTCAGCTTTGGCCAGTGGTGGGTCTGTTGCAGAGCTGTCTGGAACCAGCTGTGTCCAGCACAGGGGCAGCCCCTGGTCTCTTCCCACAGAGGCCACCCCTGCAGACCTGCCTGCTACCAAAACCTTGCCACTTACACCAAGTACACCTACACCAAATACACCAACTTAAATGGGGGGGGGGGGAAATCAAATACATACATTTTAGTCCCTGGAGATTACTTCATATTTTTACATCTCTTGAGCATTTTTCTTTTTGAATAGGGAGAAACAATGCCACTGTTTTTTTGTCTATATATTCCACCTGTGAACAACTATTAAGCACAAATAACATTGCTTTGTTAAACAGCTAAGTTTTTGAACCTGCTGAGTTAGCAAAGATATCCACAGCAGGGTGTTGAGAAGGGAGGCAATTAAATACCACTCAAAATAGGGTTCTTATTTTTCCATACTCTTTGTTTGGCTATTACCATCATGAGGGCCTCTACCATGTTACATGCCATAGAAAGCTACCCGACACAATCTGTAGCGCATTCTTTACCTTCCACAAGCAAACTATCAGAATCTATTAAAATTACTTTATGCTGATAGCACTAGACACAGGACAAATCACAGGCCAAGAATCAGATACCAAAGAATATGTCTCAGGGTGCTGAGGCCAGGCCTATTTGCAAGCAAATGATAGTGTGAAGCTGGCATGCTCAATGCATGACAACTGATGCACTGCAAGGGGGCTGGACTAGATGATCTCTAAAAAGATCCCTTCCAACCCAAACCATTCTATGATTCTATGTGTTGTTGCCTTCGATATAATCTCAATCTGTTATAAACGCTACTTTTAAGAACACCAGTAAATATCTAGAGAAACAAAATAAGAGTTTAATGTTTCACAAGATACATTTCTTTATTATTGTAATCACAGAAACATGATTTTGTATAGGAATGTGTAAGTGAACATTAATCAATACAATTAAATTTGTTTCAAAGATCAGGTAAACATACTACAGAATACTGTATTGTAAAGAACAAAAATATCTGCTTTCTGGCTTTACAGTGCACATTTTGGTGCAAGTATTAAGACACAATAGTGTTCAATTCAGCAACATATTGCAGAACATCATGCCACAGTCCACTTCAAAGAGGGTCATGACATGCAGCTTGTTAATAAAATGTTGTGGTATATAAAACCACCACATGTTAATTCATAAAATATACAGTGGTTTACTTGGATGATTTTGAAGTGATTTCAGTGTGGAATTTAGTTTTTATCCAGGACAAACATCCAGAGTCTCTTGTTATTTGGAATAGTCTTCTTTTAGGCGATGGATTTGGCTTCAGGTAGGAATGCCTCCCAGTATTTTATTAACTTGCAGAGAAGGAAAAAAAAAAAAAACACCTTACTTTAAGTACTGAATGTTGGAAAAGAACACACATACACCTTCCTCCTCTTGTACTGAATTTGTCTCCACTGGACAAAATAAGAACACAGATGCTTCCATTCACATTATCCATTGTCCATTCATTAATTATCCATTCACATTATTATATGATGCGAGAAAAACACAAGTAATAAATACACAAATTTGCTCATGCAAACAGAGTTATTCTTGCACACTGAGCACATTGCCACAGAATATAGTTATACAGAATTTGTTTGCACGGTGAGTTTGCTGTTCTTACCTCTAAAGGTATTTTGTTTTGGTTTTTAATTATTTTATTTTTATTAAAGAAAGCTGGAGGGTTATATTCCCAGATTGAAAAAAGGAAATATTCCAGACACTCATTTGGGAACCATGCCTACTTCTGAGTCACTGAAAGCTGTTTTACTGCTGTACAATATTCAGTTGTTGTTGTTTTTTTTTTAAAGCAGATAAGCATTTGATTATTCAAGTCTCTTCAGTAAGCCCAAGCACATATTTAATGCATTTTACTCCAATCTACAAGTAAAAGTATTACTTGAATAGACAAGACCCTCCACTCCCCCCCCCCCCCCCCCTTCCTGATGAAGCTTCTCTCTTGCTCCCCTGAATTAGGGCTATGCAAGTGAGAACAGTAATAGCTGGGAAACAGCAATCACTATGTTCTCCTGCAATATATTATAGATTAGAGTTAGTTCTCTGTGTTTTAGAAACTGCTATACTTAAACCCTGCCTTTTTTAACTAACCTAATATGGAACATATTATGTATTAACTTGTACAAAAAAATTAAAATTTCTTACCTGCTGTTGTGTTTGCACTAATGATTCTAAGTACTTGATAATAACAGTTTTAAAGTCTTTCACTCGTTCCCTCTGTTAATAAAGTAAATAATTATGGCAGATTAACCTCTTAACCAAGTTTGCTTGGAACATCAACATTATCTAAAGCAAAACTGTCATTTATTTGGACAAAGTTATACGTGCCTCAAATCTTTGCACTTCCTCACGAATGGTTTTGGAGATCTGTTCAAAATCTTTTTCCCCTTGCTGAACTTTTGTCTCCCACTGGCAAAGGAAAAACATGCAGAGATAAGACTGCATTCTCTGTTCAGTCTATCGGTATCTAAACTTTTTTTTAGTATATTAGTAATAGTCATTCAAGAGTTGAAAAGCACCTATTTGGTTTTTGACATAAAGGAAAGCTTCAGTACAATAGTTTCAAAACAATTTACAGAAAAGGATGTCATCAGATCAGTTAAAACAATATCTCTAAGGTAATGTTATCTGTATACCAAATATAAAAATATCTTAATGTTATTAATGAATATTTAGTAACCAAAAATTTAAAGATTATTTAGCAAAGAAAAAGGATCTCTAAAGCTTTATTAGCTATTTCATTTACAAACACTGCTATAAAAGGAACCTAAACCTTTAAGTTTTCTTACCTGTTCAATCAAACGTGAAAAAGTCTCAAAGAAATAGTTGCCTATACTTTCCTATTCACAGAAGAGATTATTAAATCTTCATCTATGCCTATGGTCAAGTAAATGCTTATCTTTGTCATATTTCTGCTGCAGATGACAAGCTAACGAGGATGTGTTTATTGGTCAGAACGTATGTTATTTAGGCAAGCCAAAGCACAAGCTCTCTTGCTCAGTGGGGACTGTTTTAAGAGACAGCAGGAATAAATAAAAAAAAAGTAATAAAAAATTGCAGGCAAGAGCACAGAAGGAAAATTCAGAAGAAGTGAAGCTGCTTGTAGGGTTTTGCCATACTGGGAACAAGGCATTAATATCAATACTACAAAACACTTGGTCACGTTTATCCTTATTTTATGTCAAAAGACATCCAGCTACCCAATTAAGAAATTTTACCTTAATATTACCTTATCATTACTAGACTTTCCATATAAGACTTACTAAGACTTACTCATAAAAGACTTACTAGACTTTTATGCAACTATTATATTGCTAAATTTAAACCATCTGTGTAAGTATATTATGAAAAAAGCTATCATCCTGACACTTCAGACATATGCATGCTAACAGACATTCTAAAAATGCAACTGTATCTGTTAATCTCAACATATTAACTGAATTATGGGAGCCAACAGATCTGGTAACAGTTATCTTCCTCAGAAAAAAGCAGCCAGGAAGCAACATACACCAATATAGTATATTCCTGCTAGCAATCTAGTGGTGCTATTTAATCACAAGAGCATTTTGTGGTGCAGTGTCATCTTACTGTTGCAATATGTAATGAACATCTATTCAAATAAATATCTTGAGATATTTATGTTTTTAGTCTGTATTTATTCAAAGTTCTCTTATTGTCTTTTCAGATGTACACTTATGGAGCTATGCAATAAGTTATAACAGGATGTGCTTCAGGGAAACACTAATACGTGCACAGCCTAGAGAGTTAGCTAATAACTAAAACAATATAAAATTCAGTCCAGGAAAAGAAGGATTAAGACTGCTTTGAAATAACTTGTGCCTTCCTATTACAGCAGCTTAGAGGTGCCTAAGACTTCAGAGAAAGCCATCTCACATCCCAGTTTCATCATATCCAAACACCAGGGTTTGTGGGAATTAGCACTGGATAAGTTTTACATCTTACGGTTTCTGACAAGGAAAAGTCTTCCCCTTGTTTAATATGGTGTTTTGAGGACTACTCTTTTACTTTTTATCTGCACAAAGGAACTGAGTCACAGATGAAGCTCAAGCTGCACAGGCTTCCACTTTTCAATATCTGTCAAAAGGACTACTATTAAAGAATTCAGCCACTCTGAATACATTTCAGTGGAAGCAATAATTTTCTACCAGCATATTCAAATTCTGGATTTACTAACAACCTTCTCTAAACACATGATAAAGTAGGAAAAAGAAATCCTTCAGGAACATCATCATTAATTCTTCTTATATTAAGAATGAGAAAGGGTCATTGAGTATTTCTTACTACTCCAAACACTCAGGAATTAGTTTTGCCAATGAGTTCCAGCTCACTTGTTGCATGGTGGATGGATGACATCAAGAGAGACAACCAGCAAGAATATGGTCATAAAAGAGTGACTTTTTTTTCCCCAGTCAACAAGGGCCTTTTTAAATAAAAAAAGAAAGCCACATTAATGAGCAACTTCAACACTGTACGTAAAATATATTGAGGTGGAGAAAGAACAAAGCAGCTTGGGTTAGTGACCAATGAGGCAGCCAAACAAAATAAAGTGCATAAGAGACTGAAATCTGCAATGATGTTCTCCATTATTTCATGAGAAAATAGCAGTGCATAACTAGAATGCATTAATGTTAAATAATTAAGCTGTCCTACCTCTTCAATTTCCTTAGTGAAGCATGTTAGAAAAAGTGTATAATTTATGAAACTTCAACATGTTAGATTTTTACTGAAATTATAATATATGTGTGTATATATATATTTTTTTTAAAAATATAAAAGTAGATATGCTGGATCATTAAGCAAAACATGAGAACAGTTCTCCGTTAGTCTTTTTAGCTAGATTTTAGCTTTAGAAGCCAAGAGATGTTATTCTGACTACCCAAATCATCTGCAACAGTTAAAAGCATTTTTAAACTTGATCATGTTCCCCTCCTCCCATCTCCCAGACTCTGTAGAGACAGTATTCAACTACCTTACATATCTCAGAATGGGTAACAATTGTGCACATCTCATATTTTAAATAAATTCCTTTTAACAATTTCAGTAAATATGGAAAATAGCAAATGCATGATTTATAAACAAAAATTGTATAAAATAGTGCATTAATGGGGACTGAATGAATCAGTACAAAAAGTCTGACCTCCAGAATAATATAAATACTTGACAACATTACCTCTTTTATATCATCTTTAGCTTGCTGCAGTTTATCAGGTCTGTTGGCAAGTTGGAGCTTTGCTTCAGCTTCACGTTTTTTTTGTAAAGTGACCTGAGCATCTTGCCATTTCTGCCAGCATTTCATTCGATGATCAAACACACCCTGTAAGTATGGGCATTTATTAAGCAATTGCAATCGTTAAAGCTATCTAAATTCCTATTAGAAAAAGATATTTCTGGATAAAACTGGAACAAGTGTACTCAAAAGAAACTTCACTGTGTCTTGGATTTCATTTGACAGCACGCTTGCACAGCTAAATACCACCTAAAAATAACAGAGGGCATTCAAGAAGCCTCTTTAGAGCAGACACCTTGGTGCTCCAAATAATTTTGTGTTCCTTGTCCCATCACAATACCACCAAAGTGACCACTGCAAAGTGCTATATTACACAAATACTTCTCTAAATACAGATTCTAGCAAACTTTTTCATTGACTATATGCATAACTGGCAGTACATTTTTGTTAGCAATGGATGGAGGTAGTAGAATTAAAGTATACATTTTTAATATAATATGCATTCTATATAATATATAGAACAATAACACATAGACTATAACTATATATTATGTATAAATATATAAAAATATATAAAAATATATTCCCAACAGCCTGACAAGTTCAAAGATATTTCTGGATAAAATTCTTAGACACCCCTGTGATGGGCTGACCCTTGGCTGGCTGCCAGACCCCCACCCACAGCTGCTCTCTCATTCCCCCTCCTCAACAGGACAGGGGGAGAAAATAAGATTAAAAAAAGCTCATGGGTCAGGATAAAGACAGGGAGATCACTTACCAATTACCATCACAGGCAAAACTGACTCAGCTTGGGGAAGATTATTTTATTGACAATTAAAAACAGAGTAGAATGGTGGGAAACAAAGACAAAAACTAAAACACCTTCCCCTCCACTCACCCCTTCTTCCCAGGCTCAACTTCACTCCTTCATTCCCAACTCCTTTACCTCCCCCCTGCCTGAGCAGCACAGGAGGGATGGGAGGGGGGGGTGCAGTCAGTTCATAACAGTTCCTCTCTGCCACTCCTTCCTCCTCACACTTTTCCCCTGCTCCAGCATGAGTCCTTCCCCCAGGCTGCAGTCCTTCAAGAACTGCTCCTGCATGGGCTCCTCTCCACAGGCCACAGTTCCTGTCAGGAACCTGCTCCCATGTGGGCTCTCCAGGACTGCAGCTTCCTTCAGGGCATATCCACTTGCTCGGGTGTGGTCCTCTCCACAGGGAAATACCTGTTCCAGCACCTGGAGCGACTCCTCCCCCTCCTTCTTCTCTGACCTTGGTGACTGCAGGATTGTTTCTTATACTTCCCCCCTCACACACACACACTCTGCTGAGCAGCAATTGTCCTTTCTTAAATATGTTTTCACAGAGGTACCACCAGCTTTGCTGATTGGCTCAGCTTTGACCAGAGGTGGGTCCATTGGGGAGCTGTCTGGAACCAGCTGTGTCTGGCACAGGGCAGCCCCTGGCCTCTCGTCACAGAGGCCACCCCTGCACCCCCCCCCCCCCCCCCCCCCCAAAAAAACCTTGCCACATAAACCCAATACAACCCCTCCCCATGTCAAAACCTAATCATGCTGTACACCAAAATTGAATACTTTCTTTAATGAGATGTAGATCCACAAGTGATATTTGTTGCTTATTTACTGAAACTACTGGTTATCTAATATGGCCAAATTATGTTCTTGAAAACATTTTATAAGCATACTGTAAAGATCAGTTACCTGAAAGAAACATGTACAGCATGCTAACTAGTATGGTGTCCCTAAATACTCTGCACAATTAATATTGCTCTAATTAGAAGATATTCACCATTTAGATTTTGTCTGGATCCTATTAATCCATGCCCATTTTTTGTCACAACAATTTTTTATCATGGGAATAACTGATCATGGATTCATTCATTTTACTTGATTGGAATTTCAGGCAAAAACTCAGCAAGTCTTAACTGCGTAATGAAGTGTGCATATGCATACAAACATTCATAGAATGGTTTGGGTTGGAAGGGACCTTAAAGATCATCTAGTTCCAACCCCCCTGCCATGGGCAGGGATACCTTCCACTAGATCAGGTTGCTCAAAGCCCCATCCAACCTGGACATTTACCTTAAATATACAAACTGCGAAGTGTGACCCTAAACACAATTAAGCATTTTTCCTAGCAGTACTTACTTTTACTGCAGCAATAAGACGAATGTAGTCACCAAGCAGTTCTGAGAACACATAAAAATCAGCAAAAGATTGTTCTTGGTGCAACTGATCTATCTTCTCCTCAACCTCTGCAAGCTGAGACAAAGCTCTAGATAGAGCAGTGTGGTCCTCAGAATTACCTAACATGGCAGCACTTTTAGCAAAGGCAGCTGTGTTGGCTGAAAGCTCTGAAATACAGGAGTGACATCCAGTACAATGAAGTTAATTTGTTATGTTACTCTTCAAGATAGATCAACCAAACAGACCTCTGCCCTACAGCAACCCTAACTTTACCAACTGAAAAATATAAACTATATTTCCCAAAGCTCATGATAAAATACACAAGGAGATCACAATGAAACCACGTTTAGGAGAACATAGTGCACCCAAAACTCTCCAACATCAGTAAATGATTTGCTGAGCCTGTTAGGTGATGCCTATTGTGTCTTGCAAAATACATGGAAGAAACTATCACTTCAGTATTATCCAACTGCTTAGTTCAGAAAAAGTCCAAGCCCACAAAACAAAAGTCACATCACCTATACAGCAAATTCAAGACAATCTTAACTGGTCTAGTGAAGTTGTTCCATGCAGTTGTGGGGGGGAAGAAGAAGAGGAAGAGAATTATTCAATGAGAACATCAACATCAGAGTGGAATTTGCTTCCATTATACTGTTCTATTGACTAAAGTATCTTTAACAAGACTGTGTATACTGTAATATATTGTCATGTTTTGACATGCCTTAAAAAAAAAAAAAAGGCATGTGACTGTGGCTGGCATCCATGAAGCTGAAGTTTTGAGCTTATTCATTAACAAACACTTAGGGAACTGTCTTATCAAACCTCATGTTAAGTCATCATGTACAACGTTAATTCCTATGAAGGACCTTTGAACAAAATCTCATTGTAATCCAACTTAGTTAAGGACTGAAAGCACAGGTTTGTTTATAACTGTGCTGCTTTTGCAGAATCATCAGAACACCAGAAATATTTGTAGAAGAAAAGTCTTCAGATATTTAAAACTATCACAATTTAAATACCACTCTTTTAAAAAAGCATTTATTGAAATCTAAGAGCAGGTGTCAAATCAGCAGTAATCAGATACATTCCCATTTTCATTACTTCTTAAAATACTCTTTAACCTTGAAGACATCTGATCTCAGAGACATCTGCCTCTACAGAGAATAATTCCTGGTAGAGGTATGAGAAAGCAACTTAAGACACATTCATGTACTTTTAAAAGGGCAGAGTTGAAAGGTGACCCCATACTTAAACATAATGCATCTGTGTCATTTTGCCAAAGATACTATAATTTCACTGGTCCTAATTCTACATTTTACATTCTACAGAGTAATGGTGGTTAAGTACTAACAACAATTGGACCACCTGTAACTGGCATAACATGACCAGCTGTATATATGCCAATCCTTTTCACACTATTCTAATGAGCCACACTTTCCTACTCGAATTTGAGCATTCTGACAGTGAAAGAGAGACTTATCAATGGTGCGAGGAATATTTCCCTAGAAATTTTACAAAATCAAATTGGTGGCCTACCATTCTAGCATCCGGATGGTTCTGGCTCTGTAGCACAAACGCACATAAAAGTCTTCCACCACAATGGGAAGTACTTGTACCATAGCACATCTTGCTCTCTATGCATTTCAAACCAAAAATTTAACTACTACCTTTTTACACAATCATTACCCTAAGTGTTTTGTGATTGACCCCCCAGTAAAAAGACCAACAAGATTCCATCAGTTTATGCATGTGTTGTTTCCAAGTTTAGGTATTATTGAGTTGGGAAAAGCTATCATAAATATTTCTGCTATGCTTGAAATTGTCCAAAATGCTACTGTAGATGCTTTAAAGAATTTGCAATCGGAAATTAGTTCACTTTTGCAATTAGCTATTCAAAACCGTTGGGCCATAGATTATCTTCTAGCATCACAAGGAGGTGTAATGTGTATTGTCAAACACCACTTGTTTTTATGCTAACTAATCTAAACAAATCAAATATCATATAAACATTATTCAAAGACAAGTTCATACCTTTCACCAAATAACTCGAACAACCCTTGTCAGAACATCTATCGACTGCCTGGTTTTGGCTGTGGTCTTGGCTACCTGACTTCAGAGCACAGGTCTGTCACATTTTGTTAATATTAGCTCTTATTATGGCTGTTGGAATTATGTTATTTTGTGTTATATCTTGCTTTAAATCTTTATGCATATCAGTTACTAAAAATCAATGTTAAATCAATGTTTTATACTCTCCTCCCTCCTCGGATGAACAGCCTTCGGACAACAAGCAGCCCATTATTGCCATGGAGTCCTCCTTATGACCCCATTACTAAGCTGTAGGCCATGGGCAAGAGGTGACGGTACCACCACCACTGGTGTCCTCCCCCGTGTCAGGGGGTGGGGTGTGACTGGTATCCCCCTGCTCCTGACCCCTGGTAATATGGTTAGGACATAACTAACACCATTTTATAAGGCAAACGGCCATTCTCTGTGAGCGAGCGGGTCACGTATTAGTCCCCTTTCCCCTCATTATCAGGCCCTGAAGGCCCTGTGAACCAAGTAGACAAATCAAAGAGATTTCTTCTTCCCCTCCCTGTCGGCCTCAAGATTCCTGGGTGCCAGGCCAACTACTCCCCTCCTTACCGGCCTTGAAGGTCCCAGACACCTGGCCAACCAGGTGGTGGTGATGACCCCATCACAGAACAGGGAAGCATAGCAGCACACAGAGCACTGTCTATAAAATCAAGCAGTTACAGGTCCTAAGTGGGAACTTGGACTGGAATTGCTGCTGGACAGAGACACCCATGACCTCCTGGTGGCCAGGGATGCCTCCACCGTCGTCTGCTTTCTCCGAGGATTGAGTGACTCCTATTCTTTTATATGTTTTTGAGTCTAGATTATGACTGCTATGTTGATACAGCAAGCCAAGTATTAAGATTTGACCCAATCTGCTGCAGAGGGTCCAGGTGATTAGAAACCATAAGCTAAGTGGTGCTATAAAATTCTGTACTATGCTACTTATAAAATTGTACTACACTGATTCTTCTTATAGAAATTTTGTGCTATTCTGATTATAAATTCTATGCTATACTAATCATAAAATCCCATTAAGAAAAATAAAGCTTTAACTGTAACTACAACTTAGTGCTGTCATCATTCTGCCAAGGATCCCTAAAAGAACCTGTCTGTCCCCTTGGTGTTGGGTGACACCATGGGATCTAGATACATTTATAGATGTCCACTGTAGTGTATTGCTTGCTAGTTATGGTATTAAATCTCTCCAAGAAAAAAAATCATGCTAAACAATATAGTAACTTTCAAGTTCAACAGAAGGAATGATATATATTCTGGATAAAATTAAGATTAAAACCAGATATACCAGAAATGCTAGAGCAGTTTAAACTAAAAGGTAGAGTTAGAAGACTTTTGCATTAAAATTTACTGTAAAACTAACTATTTGTTAGTTAAGAGCTCTGACATACTAAGTTCCTGTTTCATTAACATTCTCTAAAGCTCTAAGCACTTAAGCTCATGCAGTCACATAAAAGTAAAATTACCTTTTCTGTGGCAGACTAACGCTTCAACACTGGTATGAAGTTTCCTAAGTTGCTGATCCAGATTCTCAAATTGCTGCTGTTTTTCTTCAAACCACTGACAAAAGAGGAAAGAGTCTACCATTATAATTTAGATTACCAACAGCATTTCTTGTTTTAAAGCAGCAAATTATCCATTTATTGCTGGGATGGTCAACTGATACAGCTAAGAAACCAAGCCAATAAGCAAATTACTATCTCATTTTCTACTTCTACAGCTTTAAAATGCAACTGTTGAGCCTCATTAATTTGACTCATTATTCAAGTAAAAAAAAAATAATCAGCTCTTACTGCATCCGATTCATTCATCTTGATTGTCATTTTGTTGACAGCATCAGCAGCCTTGTTTACCATCCTCAATATTCCTGCTCCACTCAGAGCCTGGGTGTTAACTGCTCTCGGCAGCTGGAAATGAATGACAAATAAGGGCAAACAGACTGGTTAAAAGGCTGGAGGTTTAACTGGGTACAAGGGGGAAAGAAAAGGGTAGACTGTTTTCTTTACTCCTATGTGTTACGATATAGTGGAATCTAATTTATCAGTTTTACTATTTTTACATTCTCAGAAGAAAACTTAACAATATAGACTATTTACTTTTCTTCTACACCTTTACATTTAAATGGACCAAACAACCTACTTGTCAGAAGTTATGAACTAGCCAAAGGTCCTAACTAGCCACCTATATACTACAGAGAACAAACTGCCACTACAGAAACAGAAAAGCTTAGATTTACAATAAGATACAGAAATTCTGTAAAACACTTCATTATAACGCAAGATTCACACTGTGTACAGATCATAAAAAGTAGATGTCTTTTTGCTTTTAAATATAGGCCAGGTTTCAAAACCTACCTCATGAGTATTGCAAGAACTGTGCATTTGTGAGGTACTTAGAAATCCTCAGGAGTAAGTTAAACTTTAAACTGATATTATTTGTTAACATTAGTCTAAATATGCTGTACAAAGTGGCCCTGATGTCAGGCCATTTACTCTTCATATCTGATACTTTGTGTCAGCAGCATTGACACTAAGTTATCTATCAATGATGCTTTTGTCAGTATTGCAGCCTCTGTAACTTATTAGCATAGCTAAGATATTGACACTGGCCAAAAGACAATCCACTATTACAGCAAATCCACTATGCACATTTATAGACTTATGTTTTTGGAGACATAACAGACAATCTGTTCTGCAATATATTTCATTTTGTAAAAGGTGCCAGATTGATAGCACTGGTGACTGAAGTCCTCTATCCACAAAACATCTAGCATGACCAGCAGCACTGCATGCCTGTTCACATTATCATGCCAATAAACCTCAAGCTTGACTCCTAGAGGCAAGAACTGTTTCCAAGCCAGTTTAATTCATGATCTTAATTAACCCTCAGTAGCACTGATTATGGATTTTCACTCTGTGTACAATGAGCTTCACTCAGAACTGGACAGACCAACTCACTTGGCAGAAGTCAATGAACAGCAGATAGCTTTTGGTCACTACCAACCTAAGATTTATCAGAGGTAGAGGCAATGGACTTTGTACACGATTACCCTAAGTAGCCTTTTGTCACTCTGTCCCATGATGGGTACAATCCAATTTGATTTCATATGAATTTAGGAGATTAGGTCTCAATACAAAGAGTACATTACTTTGTACATTACCATATCTGGAAACAAATAAGGAACTTAAAAGAATGTAAATACCTCAGAACTTTCCAAGAACTGCCTTAAATCTGGATCCTGCAACAAGGTAGGGTGTTTTACTGTTCTTTGTAGATACCTACGATTTTAAAAAGTTAAAATATTAGATAACAAAACAGATTTAATGTGCCTGACAGCATTGGAAAGTGTCCTTTAGCTAAAGAATGGGTACAATGCAGGCAGCATGTAACCTCTCTTCATTTATCTAATGGGGTTTGAACACTTATAAAGTCACCTCTAAAGACAAGTTGCTGGCAGTGGTTTATAACCTAGTTTGTTTACATCAAACTTCTTAAGGTATCATAATTTGCCATAAATCTATGTTGCACAGTATTAAAATAATATACTTGATATTTTTAACACCTCAGTGAAGGCTTCCTGCTCTAACAACCACCAATTTAAGCCAGAAAATAGATGGGCTTGTTTAAACACATTCTCATACAGTGCAGTGAACAGGCTTTTTGTTACAGCTAATTCTGGCTGGCTTCCTTTAGAATTAAAGGAAGTCTTGGAGAATTGAGCTGATCTTGTTCTGGGTATGAACTATTTATTTGCTGGCTAGACAGCCTTCAACCTATATTAGTTCTACAGGACTCATCCACCCAGAAGTTAAATTAGTGCAACTCCTTCCTTTTGCAATTTTTTCCATTTCTGCTTGGATCTAAAAACTATTGATTGTACAAATATGAGTTGAAGAGGGAAATTTCTACAGTGCTCATTCACTAAAAACTGCTGCGAGTTTGTCATAACTGATTTTAATATTATGTATTAACAGAAAGTGTCTGATATTTACAAGAATGCTTTACAGAAACTTAATACCTGAAAAGATCATGGGAGCATGAGAAAGTATGCAATACTGCCAATGAAGATGTACTAACAGAACACCATCAACAGTATTTGTACTTTTTGCAAAGCTTTAGTTTTGCTCAAGCCTCAGCTGTAAATTACCAGAACTGCCCCATTACAGTCACAAATTGCTTGGAAACTGTCCTAGAGAGTTATATAGACTGGGACTTAACTGAAAGTTCGAGTACATTGATATTGTAAACACAATGTGTTTTCTCCATCCTCCATTAGATATGGCCACCAGATCCTTATTTTTCTTCCTAAAGAAGCTAAGAGTTGCAGTGAAACCATTTCATACATTAGATTGCTCAACTTTTCCTTGCTTGTTCTAACAGTCAACAGCAAGTACAAGTTAAAGTTGATGCGGCAAAGAGCTTTTTCTTTAGAACTTTGCTGCTACAGAATAGCACTTACTCCAAGGGAGATAACTAACATTTTCACTGGAGACGACTAGAGGTATGCTTGAAGACACCTGTCAGACTTGTAGTACTTAAGTTCACTATTCTAAGGCATAAACTTCAGTGAACTTAATAAAAAAGGCACATTGCTTTCCTGCCCACTTTCCCCATAGCTCTGGGCAATCTAGAAAGAGCAATCTAGAACAGATTTCTTTGGTCTTTCTGGGGCACATTAATACATTTTCCTCAGATTTAGGAAACAGCAACATAACCACTGCCTCTACCTTTTGAACACCTCAGTAGGTAGGCGACTTTTTGATTCTGAATGGAAAAGCTAGCTAAAATTGGCTTAGGAACATGATGAAAAAGTTGTTCGTTGCCAGATAAGACTTTCATGGTCTTTCTGAAAAAAGAAATAGAATATATACCGTGAAGCCTTCCCAACACTGTCAAAAGTACTGAGGAGTCCCTTCCCCAGTATGGGAAGAGTGCTTAACATCCACTGAAAGGGGTATACTAGTTTAACTCCTTTAACAAATAAATGAAAAAGCAACACTTAAAGCATGCACACAAATTTGTGAATTAAACTTTTCCTAATCCAGGTTCTGTTGTTCAAGTGACCAACCAAGGAGGAAACCAGTCATCCCTACCACAGATAGAGACCTAAAGTTGTCTGGAAGTGGTTGTTCAGTTGTCTAAGTCTAATTACTCCAATCCCAGCTGTTATTCCAAGTCTTCATATCTTATAACACCACTCTTTCAGCAACAGGCTTGTTGTATAGCCAGGATGTGTTTCAGAGTTCTGCTCCAAGTGACAGAACTACTTCAGTAACTTCAGGGTGCAATTTTAAGTAGCAAACATTAAGCTGTATACCAATCTTTAGTGACAGACAGCTGTAAGATAGGACAACCTATCAGTATTTTGAGGGTCAACATCAGTTCAGATGTTCTTCTATTAGTTAAGAAATGGAAGGATGGTAGCAACAAGATTCTGAAGAGATATTTTTCCAATTAAGATTGTTTCTGGAACTCCAAAAGCTCAAGAGCTTCATATATTATCTGTTAGATATGCTCTTTGACATACAATCAAAACCCTTTGATTTCTATTAATTTTCTAGTTTAACTGAAACTGTTAAATGGTGTATTGTTTTCATATGATATAATCATCACATAGAATCACATCACAGCAACAGACATATTATAAAATCATACCAAAATTAAGTTTGTATACTTGACTCAGCTGTATGTGACCATAAGTTATAGAAGTTTTAACTAGTTGTTTTCAAAAGGCTTTACCAGCCATGTCAACAGGAAGGGATGATGCAGCACATCAGTGACAGTACCCTTTGTGACAGGTGCACTCCTCCTGTTTGAACTAACTGAACTTTGGTCCAGACAGATGCTCAACAAGTAGGCCTAACCAAAGTTAATCCTATTGTGCAAGGCTATCAGTGAGAACCCAGCACCAAAACCACAAAAACAGTTTGGCTGGAGACCAGGCTGATAAGCGGCAGAAACTGCATGAACACAGCAGAAAATCTGACTATGAGTCAACCACTTTACACTATAAATATCTGCAGCCATCAGGGTCCATTGAGCTCTCCCTCCATAGCAGCTGGCTGCATGGCGGTGATCTCCCCTTGACTAGGGACACCTCTCAAGGTTACCCCTCCAGGCTGAGAGATCCCTTACCTGACACCAGGCATCGATGGGTTGGTAAGTGACATTTTTTGCATGCATGTAACATTTAAGATACCTGTAGTAAGCTTACACAATAATCTTTGTATCCCATACTAACTTTAAGTGTAGTAAATAGTAGAGTATTGACCACCAATCCATCTGTACTTATTAAATATTTTACATACCTAAATTTACTGATTAGAACTCAATAAACTAACTACTAGATCAGATCTGAGTGACCTCTGACTCTTTTCCTGTGACAAAATTGGCATAGTCAGCAGGATGGCAGGTTCGATTACTGACTGCTTACGGAGGCATGGAGATTGGGTGTGCAAAAATTGGAGTAAGATAGAGGAACAGTTAAACCTCACAAGAGGGACACAGAAAAATGGTAAAGAAAAGGGAATAATATGCAAGATATTGGGAACGCGTTTGGAAGCAGCATGTCAGTACAAGAAATGCAAAGAAAAGGAAACGAGAATGTTACAAGATGAGGTTGAATGAAGAAAGTGAAAAAGAAATGCTGTTATCTCTGCAAATAGAACAATTGCTGAAACAACTGGGAGAGGAAAAGGAAAAGCAAAAAAAAGAGTAGAGGACAAACTAGAAATAATGATAACCCAGGCCCCCAATCCCCCAGATCCTGTAAAGATCTGTAAGTTAATTGCATCTCCAGAAGATTGGGATGGAGATATACAGGGGGGACCCTGACCAGGAATTTAGTGATGAGAGTAGCGAAGAGAGTTAGATGAATCACAGTTTAAGGTGGCCCCTATTATTAAAACTAAGGCATCCGTAAGGCCCCAGGGGGGTAACCAAAGGAATGCAAGGAGAACCATTCCGTGGGACCCCCTTCAATTAGCTAATTTGCAGGAAAAATATGGGCAGAAGCCTGGCAAAAGCAAAATGGAATATTTATGGCAAGTTTCCCTGATAGGGGGAGATCATATCACGTTAAATCAAGATGAAGCGTACAGCTTTTGGGGACTGGGGGTATTTTTAACAGGAGGACCAGACCCTAACAATGAACTGCATTCTATCACACACCGAATAGCTTATTGGGCAGGGGGGCATAGACCCTTAGGATAGGAGGGAGCCCACTGCTATACCAATAAGATCATTAAGCAAACTTTCTACTGCTGTTACAAAAGCAGCCTGCCTTCAGGCTACGAACAACAGGGGTGCATATGGTAATTACCCTATCTCTGCCCCTGTAGACCCCCAATCTCATAAATGCCCTGATGAAAGCTTATCAATGGGATAACACAGACAGCCCTCACATTTATGTCCTAGTCAGCCCCCAAAGACAGCTAGTGAAATTTTTAATTGACACAGGAACTCAAATTTCAATAATCTCAAATTTGGATGCCCAAAGAATTAACATTAAGCCCAGCCAACGAAGGGTTAATGTAACAGGATTTACCAGCAAAAGCAAGACATGCCCCACAGATAAAGTAAACTTCTTGTTGCCAGAGGAGAAAAGGATATCAAGGCACCAGTTAGCAGTAGTTTCAGGGAAAGAAAATGTTTTAGGCTTTGACATATTACAAGGACAAATCTGGAAATCGCCAGATGGTAGTGTTTGGTCGTTTGGCTGCCCAGAGTGTCCTTGGTTAGCTGAGCTAAAATTAGTGGCTACCAGTGGGCATCAGTTAACTGGGATAGTTCACTTGCTGCGAGCTCCACCTGCACTGCCTGACTCAAAAATAACTTATCTCCACTGTTGCTCAGATGGGTATTGTGGAGGTCATAGCTGATTTAGAAAAAAGACACATTATTTCCCAAACACACTCCCCATACAACTCCCCAGTGTGGCCAGTTAAAAAAAAACAGGAGGTGGCAGCTAATCATAGACTACAGAAAGTTAAATGCAAACACTGCTCCTCTTACAGCCACCATCCCAAACATTGCTACATTAACTGCCGCCCTTCAGGCTGTCGCTCATCCCTGGATGGCGGTACTAGTTGTAAAAGATATGTTCTTTATGGTGCTGCTACAGGAGGAAGATAAAGAAAGATTTGCTTTTATCTGGGATAGGATACAATTTACTTTTAATAGACTTCCTCAGGGATATAAACATTCACCCACTATAGCTCACACAACACTGGCTGAATTGTTGGACAAGCTGCTGCCGCCGTTTGGCAAGCACTGTACGAAACAAAAGACAGCAGTGGAGCTAAACATCATATTAGCACTAGGTGGATACACCCTAGCCACTCACTAGAAGGGGTAACCAGTCTGGAGTCTCCCTGGCTGAAACTTGTGTTATTTCCCTTTCCAGTAACAGTACCGGGGACAATACCAAAACACCTCCCCTGGAGACTGGGTCAATCACCGGAAGAATACTTATCCTTCGCACAGGAATAATCATCTCCAACATAAACCAGATCAGATTTATACATTGACAAGCCCAACGCATGGGGTGGAAGCTCCCAATTCTTTTATTTGTACTAATCAATATGGTAACTGGAGTACATTCTGAATCATACATGTTTAAGATTGTTGGAAATACAGGAATATTGGGAAATCCCATGCAAAATTTAACAATAACAATCATTAGCCAACAATACAGTAAGGAGCAAAAATCTGAAAAGGTGGAAGGGAACTATCACTTTATTACCCCACAAGGCAGAACCATCTTTTTATTAGATGTGATGTGTTAAACTACACAAACAGAAACACCCTTTTAACTATTAAAATGGCGAATCAGATAGAAACAAAAGATAGAACAATCTGTCCACAATGCATCCTGCTACCTCCAAGACACCTGATAAGACTGTTGAAACCTTATCCCCACAGATTTCTGAAATTGGACCCTGTGCTATTAAATATACAGGCCAGCAACAAGTGCTATTTAATCCATCATGGTCCCTCAAGCGAGTGGAGCTATCAATGCAGGTTAATATCTCTGCAATTAAACCTACCTGCTCACCATTCCTAAATACATCCTATACAGGGTGGTTAGCGTGGTTGCACGGGCAAACCCTCACCTCCCCAAAACGAGCAAGGAGAGATGCGACTGGCATCCTGGGAACAGGATTAGGAGTATTAAACAACATAGACGCTGAAGTTTTAGAAAACAAATTAAGCTTGGCAACAAGTGATTTGTATAAACTAGAACACCCATTAAGATCTTCTTTGCTGACACTGGGAACTAGTCAACGGCTCTTATCTGATATATTGCCTAAATAGGAAAGAATTAATGAGAAGGATCACCAACTAATTGTAGACGCACTTGGCGTCACCCAGAATAATGTTTCTCTAGCTCTTAGCTGTATCCGAGCTCAGTTATGGGTGCAATCTACTATAGCAGCAATTATAAGGGAAGGCAATGAGGGCACCTTGCCCACTGAGATTTGAAAGGCAATTTGGGATAATGACTTCTTCTCCTGTGACACCCTTCCATAGCAAAGGTATTTGGACAATACTAGTTGTATGCCAGTGCTGGGTGACAGAGATCTGCTATCTCTTACATCAAAATACAGCCAGTCACACTAATGCATTATAAGTCGTCAGAAGACCGTTATAGTTTCAACTGACTAAAGGTTTCTTTCATCCTTCCCCCTGCCCAACAGTCAATTTTGTACGAAATAGTTGGACTGAAGTGATTTAATGCCTTAAAATCACAGTGTGTAAGTAAGCTGATGAAGAAAGTTTTGCTTACTGGATCTCTGCAACCTCAATTTTAAAGAGTGACCTGTTTGAAAAGAGGTAACTATAATTCTCCCTATGAATAAGTCTACATTTCCTATTATTAATGGGAATTATTCCATTTCTACACAAAAACTGGGCAGCTGCATACAGACTCCAGAATCCACCTAAGTACAGATGGTCCAGATCCCAGTTACAGAGCTCATGTAGTATATTAAAATTCATTTTGATGCTAAACAAGTTTTAGTTAGATACATACATTACCTTTCTAATGCTGCTCTTCTTTTTTCTACGAATTCAGCAGATGAAGAATCTTCCTTGCCTACTTTAACCTTGGTCATGCCTTTGAAGAAAATTGCATCATACTGATTTTATGTTATCATAAAGAAATCAGGTACGTTAATGATATGATTAGAAGATTAAGTTCAGCTAAGTTTAAGCCAAATTACAATGAAAAGTGCCACAGAAGAATACAAAGAACACAAACACCGCATGCTGCACACTTTTGTGGGAAACAGATCCATGAAATATGCAGTTTCCTGTAATACATATTTGTGATTAAAGTTTTTTAATAACTAGTTGAATTTGCATTTATGAAGACAATCTAAATAAAGGTCACAGTCTTACTGGTCACTTGTGTTCAGAAGAAAACAGTTACTCTAATAAAGCAGAACAAGAAATTAAATCTTAGTTTATAAGTCTATTGATTGGTATGCTCATAACTAATATTTTTATTCTAGTATTTTCTAATTTCTAAAAATAAGTGTGTGTGATTTTTTTGTTTTGGGTTGATTTTTTTTTTTTTTTAATTAATGTAGTGGGTATAAATGGCAAGGTTGGGGGGGGCCAGGCCCTGCAGGGGCGGTCTCTGTGGGAGGTCAGAGGCTACCCTATTCCAGTCACAGCTGGTTCCAGCCGGCTTAACAATGGACCCACCACAGGCCAAAGCTGAGCCAGAGAAGTTTGTGGTGCTTCTATGAAAACATATTTAAGAAAGGGCAGTAAATATCAAGGGAAAAAAGAAACAAGGCCAGAGCAGTAGGGGGAACTCCACGCTGGAGCAGGTACACCCCTGAAGGGACTGCAGCCTGTGGAGGAACCCATGCCAGAGCAGAGGAAACAAGTAAAAGTAAAGAGCAGCGAAAGATAAGAGTAAGGAACAAGGAGTGGCAGAAAGAAACCGCTATGTCCTGACCCCAACCTCCTGCACCACCTGTGGCCTCACTGTGAAGGGATTGAGTGTAAGATGCACCGATAACAAGGGGAGTAGAGACTATGAAGGGGGGACGAGAGGTGTCCACACTGAAGTTGAGCCTGGGAAAGGGGGAAGAAAAGTGTTTTCCTTAAGTGTTTGTCTTTTTTTCCCCAATACCCAAATCAGTAATTAAATGTTTTGTGTTAAGTTAAATTCCTCAAGTTGAGTCTGTTTTGCCCACAACAGCCAAAAGGCATGCCTGCAGGAAAATTACTGCTCCAGTTTCTATTGGGCAGAGTAGAAGGGCTGATCTTACTTTTGACCCTGATGAAGGGACTTCTGGTTTGCAGTTACAAAAATCAAGTAATGAATACTCTGGACAGGCGGAAGAAAGTGACAACTGGGTTTACTGGACTGTGTGGGTTCAATGGCCTGGCACACCAGGCCCAAAAGAGTATAAGGCTGTGGTTGACACCAGTGCACAGTGTACCCTAATGCCATCAGGTTACAAAGGGGCAGTGTGGGCATTCTGGAGTGATAGGGGGATCCAAACAGCTGTCTGTGTTGGAGGCTGAGGTAAGCCTAACTGTGAATGAGTGGCAAAAGCATCCTATTGTGACTGGCCAGGAGGGTACATGCATCCTTGGCATAGACTACCTCAGGAGAGGGTATTTCAAGGACCCAAAAGGGTACCGGTGGGCTTTTGGTATCGCTGTTTAATCTTCTCCATACTCAAGGCAGCTATCTACCCTGCCTGGCCTCTTGGAAGATCCCTCTGTTGTGGGCTTGCTATACGATGCCAGTGTTTTATGATGCTGTATGTTGCCACTGCTGTGGCTGCCATATGTCAAAGGTATTACAGCAGGAGTCACCCAAACCAATGAAGAATGAATCTCATAAGGAACCAGGCAAGTGCACCGGTGACACAACCTGAGCTGGATTCATTAGACAACAATCCAACACAACACACCATCCCTCCTGTCCTGAGTGACCACCATAACAGATGGACCCCAAAGTTATGGACTAAATGAACTCAATGGACATTTTTATCAGCATTTTATGGACATTTTACAGGGATGGCCCATAGACTAAGGGAATGATATCTGTGCACATATCAAAGGATGGGAAGGGTGGTGGTAGTTAATGATGGATTGGATAGTGTGGGACCTGAGCATAACATAAACGGTATGGAGATTGTACTGGGTCTGGCTGGAATGGAGTTAATTTTCTTCATAGCAGCTCATATGGTGCTATGTTTTGAATTTGTGATGAAAACAGTGTTGATAACACAGGGATGTTTTTGTTATTGCTGAGCAGTGCTTACACAGCATCAAGGCCTTCTCTGTTTCTCACACTGCCCCACCAGCAAGTAGGCTGGGGGTACACAAGAAGTTGGGAGGGAACACAGCCAGGACAGCTGACCCCAACTGACCAAAGGGATATTCCATGCCATATGACATCACTCTCAGCAATAAAAACTGGGGCAGGGCGCACATTGCCAGGGTTGCCATTGCTCAGGGAGCGGCTGGGCATTGGTCAGTTGGTGGTGAGCAATTTGGGTTTTTTGCATCACTTATTTATCTTGGTTTTGTTTTTATTTATGTGTTGGTTTTTGTGGGTTTTTTTTTCCCCCTTCCTTTTTTTCCTTATTAAATTGTCTTTATCATCTTAACCCAGGAGTTTTCTCACTCTTACCCTTCCGATTCTCTTGGCAGGGGGAGCGAGTGAGCAGCTGTGTGGTGTTTAGCTGCCTACCAAGGTTAAACCATGACAGTAGGACATTTAATATTAAGACTTCAGACTTAAAAAGTAAAATAAAATAAACGTGTGTGTAGTGTAAATGCATGTCATCTACTTCCAGCTGTTTTGCCAGCTCTCTGCTATAAGATGCCTCATTTTAAATCAGCCTAGAAAACTATATTTTTCCTCCTTCTCTCCAAAATTATAAGCATGTGGACTATACACTTTTAGATGGGACTAAATACCACCCAAGCACTGAAGGGTAGGCAGTTCACGTTTAAAGTGGGAGCTTTGTGCTCTTTGGAGAAAGGTCCTACAGCATCTGTGAGTTTTCCCAACTTATCCATAGCCAAATAAAGTCTCTATACTAGGACCTTAAGTCACACCCAGAGCTTGCAGTAAGTCCCGCCATTTTACCAAGTTCCATGTATACTTATTTTACAAGCAGAACTTGTATTAAAATATTTCATTTATATTATAGTACTGAAATCACATGCATACATTCAACCTTATAGAAAGTAGACTTACCTACAATACTTTTTTCTGGAGCAGGAGGCACAACGTAACCAATATGCATGTACTTTGTTGCTAATTTGCTGTGCAAGCCAAGGAAATCACTGAATCTTCTTTTAACAGAGAATTCATTTTTGTGAAACATGGAAAGGGATGTCTAAAAAAAAGTCATTTTAGTTATGACTTACTGATGCATCTACTCAGCTGTGATATAAAGTTATTTGAAAATATATTTGTTGCACTAGTTACCTTTGTTGTTACTCTGTATGCCATATAAGCATTCATGCCATCCCCTGTAAGAAAATTAAAATACTTATCCTAAGGCAAGTTACTTGAATCCCTCCACACTTTTTTTTTTTCCAAAATACACATTAAATAGCTTATTTACATACTAAAAACCATCAAAAGATAACTGACTAAGGAATTATGCTAAAATCTCAGAATAGTCTAAGAGGTACGACAGCCTAACATATGAGTTACTAGATTCAAGTAACTTACCAACTTTCTCTGGGTCTGATACATTGATTTCTATATCAAGCAAATCTCCATTTGCTTCCTCTTCAAGCTAGAAAAAAATGCCATATTTAATAAGTTAATGTGCATTCATACTACGCATGGGTACGAAGATAAGGATATAGGGGAAAAGTCAGTATGTCTCAACGACTAAAAAGTTCTTCTAGACCCACCATCCTATTTTAAGTGAACATAATTTCACATCTTGGTTTTTAATTTTGAACCTTCCTGAAAAAAATTTAGTGTGGCAACCTCTTCTTCAGACTTGCTGGCCTCAGAGTTTTAGTAAACATTTATCTTGGGGAAATACTCATTTTATGTCCTCCAATTCCAGCAGGCGCAGAGGTTCAAAAATGCTCTCACTTGCAGTGTTTCCATAAGCTTCTAATCAAAAGACAGATATATTCCTCATTTTTAATGGTATCTGTAGTTGAAGAGTTGGGGATGGGGAAAGCAACAACTACAGAATTTTCAGATACTTGCCCGAGCTGTGTGATCACAGAATTTCCTTCTCTTTCATGCAATATACGTAAGTTTGATAGAACAGAAGTAGTTAAGAAACACCATGGCAGAACAGACAGCGTGCCAAGGTTGAAGAGGAAGAAAATCAGAACATCAGCTTAAGGCATCTGGGGAAGCAGCCATCATCAAGTCCCAGGCAAGTCTTGTTTGCCAAACCTCATTCACCAGTGACGTTTTCTAGGAGCATATTCTAGAACGAATGGTACATGCCAATGCACAGACTCTGAATGGAATGCCAAATATAAATAGCAAATTAAGCGTTAAAAGTATGACCAGCCTCAGCTGTTTGTTAGTATGCAGAATAACGCTAACAACTGTTTCCTCCATTTCCTCATTAACAACAGCTTCAGAAATCCAAGTTAAAACCTGTAACATGCTAGTATGAATTAATACACGTCTTCAACATTTCTCCTCCATCTAGTTCAACACTTGATCCCTTCACGCACTTTTACAATACCTATCCTGTAGTAATGGAGCATGTTACTCCTCACGCTACAGATCTCTCATCACCTAAGCAATGAATACTCATAATATTGAGTCAAATACATATTAAACACAAAATAAACAAAATAGTTGTTCTCTTGCATACTTCCCTTTACCAAATAATGATCCTGTGAGTAATTTCGGAACTGCATTAAAATAAAAACCAAAACCAACAAATAACAAACACACACCCCCCCCCCCCCCCCCCCCACCAAGACATTTCCATAGTTGCCAAAATATAACTTAAAAATTTTCTCAGTACCTCTTCTCTGGATCTATCAAAAATCACAGGGGCTGTTACACTTTTCGATTCCATTCTGGGAGCTACTAATGTAGTAGGTGTTACAGCAGTGATTGCAGGAGTAGGTTCTGGTGAAAGTACTGGATCCCTCTCTGGACTGTCCAACGAAACTTCTTCTGTGGCTTCTAGATAAAGATTTTGAGTTCACAAAAAAGTTTTTGTACAATACAGATAGATGTGCACCACAAAAGATACCAAGCATGCACATTAAAGTGATAATATGTAAGTTTAATAAGATCATCTATTAAAAAACATCCATTTGTCTCAGATATATGTCAGTAAAACTAGAGGCAACATCTGAGTTTCCAGCGAATAACAGCTTCAAGTAAAATTAAGTATGCAATTGTTTTTTATATGCTGCCAGGTAAAGTCTTTTAAAGTAGTCACAAAACTGCTAAATCATTCATTTCTATATATCATGAAAACTAATGACGTTTTTTCCACCACAGACCGCTCTTTTTCAGCGCCTATGCCAAAAGCAGTTTTTGCACTCTGAACAACAGCAATCAAGTCATATAGGCTAATAACTGAGCATACCAAGAGAAGTTATATATATACATCCCCTACCAAAAGCTCACAACTCATAAAATACAAATATTAGTAGATGAGGCATTCTGAGCAGTAAGACTAACTACTTATTTTTACTTTCTTCAGACTGTAAATAGTTCATCTATATTTACAGAGAATTTATATCTCTGCTCTGCAAACCCTTCATGCTTTCTTTCCTCCACTAATTGATTTTGACCACCACCAAAACATACATTTAGAATAGACTATTTCAGTTGGAAGGGACCTACAACAATCATCTAGTCCAACTGCCTGACCACTTTAGGGCTGACCAAGAGTTAAAGCATGTTACTAAGGGCATTGTCCAAATGCCTCTTAAACACTGACAGGGATGGGGGCATCGACCAACTCTCTAGGAAGCCTGTTCCAGTGTTTGACCACCCTCTCGGTAAAGAAATGCTTCCTAATATCCAGTCTGAACCTCCCCTGGAGCAGCTTTGAACCATTCCCACACATCCTATCACTGGATACCAGAGAGAAGAGATCAGCACCTCCTTCTCCACTTCCCCTCCTCAGGAAGCTGTAGAGAGCAATGAGGTCGCCCCTCAGCCTCCTTTTCTCCAAACTAGACAAACCCAGAATCCTTAGCTGCTCCTCATAGGACATGCCTTCCAGCCCTTTCACCAGCTTTGTTGCCCTCCTCTGGACGCATTCAAGGACCTTCACATCCTTCTTAAATTGTGGGGCCCAGAACTGCACACAGTATTCAAGGTGAGGCCACACCAACGCTGAATACAGTGGGATAATCACCTCTTTTGGCCAGCTGGTTCTGCTGTGTTTGATGCACCCCAGGATGCCGTTTGCCCTCTTGGCTGCCAGGGCACACTGCTGACTCCTCATATTGAGCCTGCTGTCAACCAGCACCCCCAGATCCCTCTCTGCAGGGCTGATCTCCAGCCACTCCTCTCCCAATCTATACTTGTGCCCGGCATTACTCTGTCCTAGGTGCAGGATCCGGCATTTGGACTTGTTAAATTTCATGCCATTAATCATTGCCCGATGCTCCAATCTATCCAGATCCTTCTGCAAGGCCTCTTGTCCCTCAAGAGAGTCAACAGCACCTCCCAGTTTGGTATCGTCAGCAAACTTGCTAATGGTGCATTCAACTCCTGCGTCCAGATCATTGATAAATATATTGACCAGGACTGGCCCTAGAATTGAGCCCTGAGGAACACCACTGGTGACCAGTTGCCAGCCAGATGTAGCCCCACTCACTACAACCCTTTGAGCCCTGCCCTTCAGCCAGTTCTTCTCCCAGTGCACCGTGAACCTGCTCATCCCACAGTTGGACAACTTGTCCAGAAGGATGCTGTGAGGGACAGTATCAAAAGCCTCACTAAAATCCAGAAAAACTACATCCACCGCCTTCCCTTCATCCACTAGGCGGGTGACCTTGTCATAGAAGGATATCAAATTAGATAGACAGGACTTTCTCTTTGTGAACCCATGTTGACTGTGCCTGAGGATTGCATTGTTCTTTAAATGCCTTTCAGTAGCACCCAGTATGATCTTCTCCATAATTTTTCCAGGAACTGAGGTTAGACTCACAGGTCTGTAGTTCCCTGGGTCTTCCCTCACGCCCTTCTTGTAAATTGGAATAACACTGGCTAGCTTCCAGTCAGCAGGGACCTCCCCTGACTCCCAAGACCTTTGGTAGATGATTGAGAGGGTCCCACCATAACATCTGCTAGCTCCTTCAGTACTCTGGGATGAATCCCATCAGGCCCCATGGACTTGTGAACATTCAGCTGATACAGCTGGTCCCTTACAATTTCAATGTCCACAAATGGAAAGTCACTGTTCCCGCACTCATGGTCCTCCAACTCAGGGGACCAGGCAGCCCAAGGTCTATCAGTATTATTAAAGACTGAGGCAAAAAAAGCATTGAATGCCTCTGCTTTTTCTTCGTCCCTATTAGTCAGGTGACCATCTTCATCAAGTATCAGTCCAATGTTTTCTTTAGACCTCCTCTTGCTATTAACGTTCTTAAAAAAGCCCTTCTTCTTGTCTGACACAACACTGGCCAGATTCAACTCTAGTTTAGCTTTGGCCTTTCAAATCTTCTCCCTGCATATACAAACCACAGCTCTGTAACCTTCCTGCAAAGCCTGACCTCACTTCCAGAGATCATACAATTTCTTTTTCCTCTTGAGCTCCACGAGGAGTTCCCTCTTCAGCCAAGCTGGTCTTCTGCCCCGCTTGCTTGTCTTTCAACACAGTGGGACTGCCTGCTCCTGTGCTTCTAAAAGGTGCTTCTTAAAGACTGACCAGCACTCATGGACTCCTAAGCCCTCAAAGGCAGATTCCCAGGGGATTCTGCTAAATAGCTCTCTGAATAGCTTGAAGTTTGCTCTCCTGAAGTCCAGGGTAGCAACTCTGCTGTCCTTTTTTCTCTCATTACGCTGAAAATTTTCAACTCAACCATTTCATGATCCCTGTGGCCAAGACAGCCACCTACCATCACATCTCCCACGAGTCCTTCTCTATTCAGAAATCACAAGTCTAGGAGGGCATCTTTCCTAGTTGGCTCCCTGAGTACCTGCGACAAGAAGTTATCTTCCACAAACTTCAGGAATTTCCCAGACTTGCTTGTCACAGCAGTATGATATTCCCAGTTGATGTCTGGGAAGTTCAAGTCTCCCATAAGGACAAGGGCTACCAATCCAGAGATTTCTCCTAATTGCCTATAGAATAACTCATTGGTGTTACCATCCTGGCTGGGTGATCAGTAGTAGACACCCACTACAACATCTCCTTTGTTTTCCTTCCCCCTAATCCCCACCCAGAGGCTCTCAACCACAGAATCACAGAATCATATAGGTTGGAAAAGACCTTTAAGATCATCGAGTCCAACCATAAACCTAACACTGCCAAAACCACCACTACACCATGTCTCTAAGCACCTCATCCAAACGTCCTTTAAATACCTCCAGGGATGGCAACTCAACCACTGCCCTGGGCAGCCTGTTCCAATGCTTGATAACCCTCTCGGTGAAGAAAAATTTCCTAATATCCAGTCTAAACCTCCCCTGGCGCAACTTGAGGCCATTTCCTCTCATCCTATCACTTGTTACCTGGGAGAAGAGACCGACCCCCACCTCTCTACAACCTCCTTTCAGGTAGTTGAAGAGAGCAATAAGGTCTCCCCTCAGCCTCCTTTTCTCCAGGCTAAACAGTCCCAGCTCCCTCAGCCGCTCCTCATAAGACTTCTGCTCCAGACCCTTCACCAGCTTCGTTGCCCTTCTCTGCACACGCTCCAGTACCTCAATATCCCTCTTATAGTGGGGGGCCCAAAACTGAACACAGTATTCGAGGTGCGGCCTCACCAGTGCTGAGTACAGGGGCACAATCACTTCCCTACTCCTGCTGGCCACGCTATTTTTGATACAAGCCAGGATGCCATTGGCTTTCTTGGCCGCCTGGGCACACTGCTGGCTCGTATTCAGGTGGCTGTCAACCAACACCCCCAGGTCCTTTTCCGCCAGGCAGCTTTCCAGCCACTCTTCCCCAAGCCTATAGCGTTGCATGGGGTTGCTGTGGCCCAAGTGCAGGACCTTGCACTTGGCCTTGTTAAACGTCATACAATTCACCCCAGCCCATCGATCCAGCCTGTCCAGGTCCCTCTGCAGAGCCTGCCTACCCTCCAGCAGATCAACACTCCCACACAACTTGGTGTCGTCTGCAAACTTACTGAGAGTACACTCGATCCCTTCGTCCAGATCATTGATAAAGATATTAAACAGAACTGGCCCCAACACAGAGCCCTGGGGAACACCGCTTGTGACCGGCCGCCAACCGGAGTAAACTCCATTCACCACCACTCTTTGGGCCCGGCCATCCAGCCAGTTCTTTACCCAGCGAAGAGTACACCCGTCCAAGCCATGAGCAGCCAGTTTCTCCAGGAGAATGCTGTGGGAGACCGTGTCAAAGGCTTTACTGAAGTCTAGATAGACAACATCCACAGCCTTCCCCTCATCCACTAGGCAGGTCACCTTGTCATAGAAGGAGATCAGGTTGGTCAAGCAGGACCTGCCTTTCCTGAACCCATGCTGGCTGGGCTTGATCCCTTGGTTATTCTCTACATGCCGTGTGATAGCACTCAGGATGATCTGCTCCACCAGCTTCCCCGGCACCGAGGTCAGGCTGACAGGCCTGTAGTTCCCCAGGTCCTCCTTCCGGCCCTTCTTGAAGATGGGTGTCACATTCCCTAATCTCCAGTCAGCAGGGACCTCCCCAGTTAGCCAGGACTGCTGGTAAATGATGGAAAGGGGCTTGGTGAGCTCTTCTGCCAGTTCCTTCAGTACTCTCGGGGGGATCTCATCAGGCCCCATAGACTTGTGAGTGTCTACGTGGTGCAGCAGGTCACTCACCATTTCCCCCTGGATTATGGGTGCTCCAGTCTGGTCCCCATCCCTCTCTTCCAACTCCAGGGGCTGGGTACCCATAGAACAGTCGGCCCTGCTAATAAAGACTGAGGCAAAGAAGGCATTAAGTACCTCAGCCTTTTCCTCATCCTTGGTCACTGTGTTCCCTCCCCCATCTACTAGGGGCTGGAGATTCTATCACATCATCACTAACTGCATCACTAACTCATCATCATCTGCGCATCACACATCATCACTAACTGCAAGGGCTGTACAATCAAACCTCTCCCTTGCATATAGTGCAACACCTCCACCCCGCCTGCCCTGCCTATCCCTCCTGAACAACCTGTATCCCTCCATCCTAGCACTCCAATCATGGGACTCATTCCACCAAGTCTCACTAATACCAATGATATCATGGCTCCGGGAACTGACCAACGCTTCCAGTTCATCCTGTTTGTTTCTCATACTGCGTTCATTGGTGTACAAGCATTTCAGATATGCTCCTGAGCCCTCTGTGCTCCCAGGAGCAGTGTAAATGTTCCCACTAGCTACCCTCAGCTTACCTACTGCAATCCTGTTGGTATCCCCTTCCTCCATCAATTCTAGTTTAAAGACCTCTCAATCAGTCTCACCAGCTTACACCCAAAGACACATTTTCCCCATCGGGACAGGTGGATCCCATCAGGTCCCAGCATACCTTGTCTCTCAAAGGCTCTTCCATGGTTTAAAAACCCAAAGTTTTGGTGGAGGCACCAGTCCTGGAGCCAGGTATTGATATCCTGGGCTCGCCTGTTTGTTCCAAAGTCTCCCCCCAATACTGGGAGGATTGAGGAAAACACTACCTGTGCTCCTGAATGTTTTAGCATTCTTCCCAGGGCTCTGAAGTCTCTTTTGATTAACCTCAGAGTTTTTGTTGCAACATCATTTGTACCCACATGAAAGAGCAGGAACGGATAGTAGCCTGAAGGTTGAACTAGGCTCTTCAGTCTTGTGGTGACATCCCCAATTTGGGCCCCAGGGAGGCAGCAAGCTTCCCTGAAAAGAGGGTCCAGTCTGCAAACAGGTGATTCCGTTCCACCCAGGAGGGAATCACCCATGACCAAAACTCACCATTGTCTCTTCTCAGCTGTGGTCTTAATGCAGGTTTTGTTGTGAGGGGTTGGTCTCTCTGATCTTGGCAAGACTGCTTCCACAGGTTCCTCCTCTTTCTCATTATGCACTTCATCTACTGTACCCAGGACCTCATACCTGTTCTGTAAGGGTATCTTAGAGGGTAAGGAGGGGTTTCTCTTACAGCTTCGTGCTATAACCTTCTTCCACCCTTCCTTATTCCTTGTGACACTGCCTTCCTCCTGGCACAAAGCAGATCGGTTACCTGCTTCTGTAGTGGCCACGCTGAGTTGGCTTCCATGCATCATAGATGGTAGAGTACAGCTCCATTGATCAATCTCCCTCTCAGACTCTCAAATACTCCTCAGTCTGCTCACCTCCTCCTGCAGCTCAGCCACCAAGCAGAGCAGTTCATCTATCTGGTCACACCTCCCACAGGCTTGCTTGCAGTTACTTTCCATTTCTAGGAATATCCCTTCACACATCCCACAGCCAGAAACCTGGGTAGTTGCATGCTTGAACAGGAGCTCTGTCTGCATGGTTGCATTGATTCTACCAGGTGCTAGAAGCTCAGGAGAAGCAGAGAACACTGCTTTTTGCTAGGTGGCCACCATACTGCCCCACATCTGCCTGCTGGGAAATATATATGCTCATCCATTGCAATCAGCTGGGCCAATTGTTTTCTCCTGCTTAAATCTCCCATGCTGCCAGGTGCAGGCTCCGCCCCTTGCTGTCTCTTCCAATCAGCGGGTCCGGGGTCAGTTGCTCAGGGAACACCCTCTGTTCAGACAGGCTTCTACTTGTCCACGTGTATCCCTCGTGTGTCCTGCCACTGCTGGTGCTCCTTACACTGTTCTGGCATCTGTTGCAATTTCCTGGGTATACAGAAGTTTCTGCTCTAGTTTAAGTAACTAATGCTGTGGTTCTCACTAAATGTGCATTTTAAAGAACTCTAGTTCTTCAAAGATAATATTGACCACAGAACAATCATTTGATATGTAAATTGATGTCACAACTGATTACAAGACTTGTTACAAACTAGACTTCCTGTGGCAAGTTCCAAGTACTTAACCAAACATAGCTTCAGGCACTAAAGCAGATCTACTCCAACTTACACAAAGTTACCAAAATAGTTTACCATGCAATTTTGAGAAGAGTGCAGTCCTTCAGGAACAGAATGTTCCAGCATGGGTCCCCCATGGGGTCACAGGTCCTGCCAGGAGACCTGCTCCAGCGCAGGGTCTCCACGTGGTCACAGCCTCCTTCGGGCACATCCACCTGCTCTGGTGTGGGGTCCTCCACAGGCTGCAGGTGGATATCTGCTCCACCATTAACCTCCATGGGCTGCAGGGGGACAACCTGCCTCACCATGGTCTTCACCATGGGCTGCAGGGGAATCTCTGCTCCAGTGCCTGGAGCACCTCCTCCCCCTCCTTCTTCACTGACCTTGGTGTCTGCATAGTTGTTTCTCTCACATTTTCTCACTCCTCTCTTCTGGCTGCTGTTGTGCAGCAGGTTTTTTTTCCCTCTCCTTAAATATGTTATCACAGAGGTGCTACCACCGTTGCTGATTGGCTCAACCTTGGCCAGCAGCGGGTCCGTCTTGGAGCCGGCTGGCATTGGCTCTATCGGACATAGGGGAAGCTTCTAGCAGCTTCTCACAGAGGCCACCCCTGTAGCCCCCCTGCTACCAAAACCTTGCCACACAAACCCAATACAACTGTCTAGGTATTTTTTTCCCCTCAGAAAAGAAGTCTTAAAGTAGTAAATAAGCTGAGAATCTATTTCCCAAGAAAGTCTTTTTTCCAAAGAACACTGACATTTATGCTTCTTACATACTCTTTCACTTTAAGAAATCAGATGGCATGTTACAGATTAAGAAGTTCCATTGACAATTCTTTTGTTTTTTCATGGAAAGATGAATTTGGTAGGTTTCAGAGTAGAAACTATGGTATTTTCAGAAACATTTGCTCAAGTTATTCAGTTTAGATTTTCCGATGAATATTTAAGTATTTGGTTGGTTCGTTGGGGGTTTTTTTGGTGGTTTTTAAGGCTTTTTTAAAAAACTCTGTATTAATATTTACATGAAAAATGAAATCTAGGTCTCCTGCTTTCCTGGAAAGTGCTCAAAAGCACAAGCTCTTCTTGCATAAAGAGATGCAACTGCTTTGTCCAAGTTTTAGGAGAAAAAAAAACATCAAAACCAACAGTCACATCAGTCATGGCAGTTATCAGCCCATATTAAGCACTCCCACCAATCTAATGCCATAAGACTTGTACGCAATAATACCTACTTTACAATCCATAAATAGTCTTTGATACAAGATCACTGTCACGATGCTCAACTCTAACAGAACATGAAAACCTCTCAGCCTGCTGCAGAAGATTACTATTTATGCTTAATTAACATTCCACAGGAAACTATATCAAGTTTCTATCAGCACTCTTCAGCACTTAAGCTTGGAACTCAATTTCAGCATTAGATACCTATTGTTTCTTTACATCTCACCGCTAGTATTCGTCAAACATCATCATCTTAGAAAGTACAATTTTCCAATTCCTCACAAGCAGCATCACTTCAGCTGAATAAGTTATTTTTACTTATCACACTTCTAAATGTCATAGACCTCTAACATTCTGACATCACTTGAGTATTTAAAGTGGCTTATTATCGTTCAAAGTTTACTAAGATTATCACACAAATTTGGAAGTAAACTGAAGTATAAACTGTTGCCCAGAATAGAGGACAAGTTACTAAAAAAGGCTTCCCAGTGTTTAGTGCTATTTCAGAGACAGATATCCTAACAGAACTGAGAGAACTACTATGCCCAAGTCAGAACCCACAACTCTTACCATTATAATAGGAGGGCTAAGAATAATCTTAATGAAAACATAAATAGTATTAACAGGACAGTCGGCCACCAATAAGGCTTTCTTTTGACTTCAAAACTGTAGGTTCAAATGCCTTTGCATGTTTCTTTCTTCCAGAACAGACCTGGAACTGAATAACCAGCTTCTAAAAAGCAGCCAGGCATCTACACAACTACTGATTAGACATTTCACATGACAACAGCCTGACAGACACTATTAGCTAGAACTTTTGCTGTTCAACTGGGCTTCAAGTACATGTTTTGTTTGCTCCACAGAATTAGCATAATCTTTTCTGTATGAACTCTGAGAAATAAAGGCCTAAAACAAATCTATCTGGATCCAAAGCTAAAAAAACCAAAAAATAACAATAACAACAAAAACATGTTCACTTTTCCCCAGAAGCCAGATGCTTGCATGAGAGGATCCATTCCTAAAACACATAAAAAGCAATCTTTTACCAGACTAGAGAAGTGGAAAAAATTGTTATTTTTCTGAAAAAGGTGACAGAGCACTGATATAATTTCACAGCCTTACTCTCATCACTTATGAGCATTAGAAGCAGAAGGCATAGCTATGTCCTGCACAGGCAGTCCATGACACGTCTTCAGCTTCAGCTATACATTGAACTTTAGGCCAACATTTTAGAACAGTCATTCAAGATTTAGTTCTTAACTCTATATAAGGAGTTTATGGATGACCAAGTTTTAAGATAGCAATCATCTGAACAGATGTTCCTACAGTATTCTCTTGACCAAAAAAACCCACAAACAAAAACCCAACATTATCATCCACCCCACCCCTGCACTGGGAGCTTTGCAGAAGACATTGTATTTGAGGAGTTAGTGATCTAGAACAGGCCATATCTGCTCTATGGGGCCTCATACTTAGGTCTTGAGAAGCCTGTATGTTATTAATATAATCTGTAACTTAAAATATATCTTTGGGAAAGGTGAACTGTATGTGGATCAAGGGGTGGAATGTAATGATCCTGACTGGGAGACCATTGCGCATTGAGGAGTCAGTGATCCACATAACAGTTAACTTGAGGAGGCCCAGGCCTGTGCTGGGCTGCACATCCAGCTTGGCCTTCTGGCCTGCGTCGTGCCGCACAAATCCCTTGGCCACGGGATAAACTCAGCAGCTCATTGTAACAGAGGAGCCTGCAAGCAGCTCCCCCTTGGTATTGGTGATTATGCCACCTGCATGGCCTTGCCTGTATCTAACAGTGCAGCAAGAAGTTCTCATGAGAACATCCTTTATGAATAGAGTTTTCTTGTAAGAAAGTTATATAATAGCTCAAATGACCAAAAAGAAGGAGCTTCCCTCCACGGACAGAATCTGCACAGCATGCCATGGGAGAAACCCATCTGGGGTCCGTCTGATGCTGCATGATCACGGGGTTCCCACCATCTGAAGGGACATAAGATTTACTCTTCTTATTCTGTCTTATTAAAACGGCTATTCTATTAAGCCATTTGTCGTTGGGCCTTTCTTATTGAGATCCAGAAAGAACCCTGCACGCGCACTCATGCGCTCCCCCCCAACAACCACCATAAAATACACGCCACCAAAGTCCTCCAAGATACTCTTAATACTACGTGATTTGGAGCAAGCTAAGCAAAGCTAAGCTTTTGTTGGCCAAAATTATCAACATTTTTACTTTTATCCTAAGGGAAAAAGTTCTTAAATGGATTTATCAAGATAGTTTTCTTATTTGCAGAACTGAGAATCACAACACTAATAAATGGAACAACAAAGTTTACAGGTCTCCTGTAACAGATGGAAAAAAAATCTCATTTTCTTCCACCTTAATAACTCAGCTTTAACAGTTCAGTCAAAGCACTTATGATTCATCAGAGATGAGGTAAGGAATATCTAAAAACAGTTTATTGCAGATATACCTTACAGCTGTCCTAAAAACACAGCAGCAAAGTTTTTAAGTATAGTCAAAAAAGCCTACAAAAATTCCAGATTCTGAACTGCATTAAGACAGTACAGGACATTTTCTAATTTGTTCTCCCTCACCTCCTTTTCCATTAGGTTGCATTATTAGATGAACAATGAAAAAGATTTATCAAGCCTACAGTAGCTAGAGAGGAATATCATCACATTTTTACAAATAAGTCTACAAAACTACATTTTTTTTAATGCCCCCCAAAAGTCAGAGTCCCTCCTTTCAGGAGCCATTCATAGGACTTCTTTTTACCTGGGTTTTATAGTATAATAATTCAACGTGAAGGACCAACACAAGCTAGGAAGTTGTGGAACTTCATTCTCTTCCCCTCCAGTTAACTGTCCCTATAATCTTTGTAAAGATAAGATTTCTTTGGAATTTCAGCATATTGGGAAAAAAAAGTTGCATTCAATTTTAATTTTTTTTAAAACTTGAGTCTTGCTTTCATAGAAAACAAGGCTTACACAATCAAGCTGAAAGCAAGGAAATAGCTATCTTGTGTAGCCTTCTCACACTGTTTCTGTTCATCACAAATCAGTGTCAGAAAGGCTGGATGACCATCACTGTCTAGCAAAACAGTGCTATGGAAAAAAAAAGTTATCCTTATGAGTACATAGCACTGGAACACAAATTAGACATTGTTTTTGAGAACACATGCTGACAGTGATACAAAGTTAGAAGTTCATCACTAGGACAGAGCTGTATTATGCAAATTTCCTGTTTAGAACAGGCTACTGTTAAAGATGTCGTGTTTCTGCAAGTTGTGTTAGGCTCTATAAATCAGTCTTTTTTTCCCCGTTTGAGAGTTTGTACTAGCCTTAGTCTGTATATGAACTGACCTTTTAAAAATCACTTTTAGTTGTATTAGACCTGCAGCACATCAGATGCTTTCACAGCTGAATGCTGCTTGCATTTAAAAAAATGTCTTCCATAGTAAAACTCAAACTCATTAAATAATTTCTCTGTCTTTTCTCAGTGTTCCATTCGCTTGCAACAATCTGGCTGCTAACATGTTACTTCTGTCTGGATCCCATCAATATTTAGTCCAGCCACCTTTTTTCTTAATTTAATATTTTCCAGCCAAAGAAGAATCTGCTTTCCTAAAATATCTATTCCAGATGGTCCTACAGCTACAAAAAGCTGGTTTTATATACTGAAGCTATATAACCAAATTAAAAATAAAGCTTTCTTGTACTAGTAAAGTGTTCCCAGTCTTTGTAGGTCGTAAGATCAGGTAATATAAATACAAAACTACTAGGATTATTACCGAATTCTTAATTATTCTCCATTTCTCTTAAGACTGTTTTAGAGAGTTTGCAAAGTAATCAATACATTTGCTTATGACACTGTTAGAATGTAAGTTCAAATATATGCAAATATAAGTTTGATAAGTTGAGAACAAAGGTAATGGGCACATGTATACACTTATCTATATAAAGCAGCCCAGAACTAAATGCTATAAACTTTATTTAAAAATTATTACATCAGGGTACAAACAAAGATAAGATTAGGAGTGTATTCAAAGTAGACTGCCAACTGACTCACTAATAGGAAAAGTGTTAGCATTGAGAAGAAGAATTTAGAACCATTTTTTGACACACAATATATTCTAAACATTACATCTCCTTTCTTGAATAGTAAATGCTCCTACACCTGTAATTGTGACAGCAACCATAATCCATGTTAGGAAAAATAGATTGTAGAAAACCAACATCAAAGTAGTGACTGACCAAGGATTAAAAATAAGTGTCATTGATTAATTACTTATAAAAACTTTCATACATCTCTCTCCAAAACATCCAGTACTGTCAAATATTAGAGACCAAATCTTACACTAGTGAAATGCCAGGACTGATCCCATATGTCAGTTTCTCACCTTTTTATTATAATAAAAGTCTTTTAATAAGTAGAAATAACCTCCAGCTTGCAATATGATCTGAATTATCAGTCTTCATAATTGGAAAAAAGGACTGGGACAGCTATAAATGGTTATACAGTAGAAAACAAGGCTTTAACTTGCCTCGTGTTTTTACACACACACAAAGTTGAATATTATTACATAACAAGACATGCTATATTACCATCAGCAAAACAAGTTATTAACTAGCTAACACTGCCACGCTATGCAGTGACAGTACATATCACGGAGAAACCTGTATTTAGTAATCAAACTTAACTAAAGCTAGAGTCCCACAAGAAAAATCCTGTACATCACTGTCAAGCTCTTAAGACATTTAAATTTAACTTTTCTATCAAATAAGCTTCTCAAAGTGCCATTACTTCAGTATGTAATTCTTAATAGTTCCGTTACAAAAATATATATTGTCAAGAGTGTAATAAAGTGTTTACTGCTGAGATGACAACACACAAATTTGGTGAAAAAAATCCCCAATTTTAATTTACTATTGAAATTTAAACAAGACTCATCTACCCCAAAGAGAAGTCACATATCACTTTATTTTCGCTAATAAGCAAGATTAAGTCTTCCACTTGCAGTTCAAAAAGAAAAGGCTACACTTCAAAACAGTTTTACAATAATATTTAATCAGTAGCTAGATGTGTTAACAGTAGAACAAACTTTGCACAAAGAACATCAGCTGGTTTTCCTTTTATAGTGTGTCACTTTTCTTGCAAATTATTTCAAGTTCATAAATTTGACAGTATATTGCAGAAGATCATAGGACTTCAATTAAATAGGTGATCATTGAATCCAATAAAGAATGATCAACAAAGACTAGTGATACTCCTAATATCCAAAGGAAAACATTACTTAATAAATTTTCCAGAAAGTATATCTTCAACAGGTTGAACAATGGTTAAGATTTACAACACTATTAAATTGCTTAAGCTTAAAATCAGAGTTTCCATTGCAAGGGTACTACTTTGTATTTCCTTACAGACATGGAAATTACCTTTTACAGCATAAAAAGGTTTTCCTCTTCCTCCTCACAAAAGCACACCCCTTTAAGTCCAAGAAGGAAAGAGTCTATGCAGCCACATTAGAAGAAAAAAAGCAGTTACCAGCAAAGAGGTCTTCTCTATCATCATCTGGCGTGACTTCTGCTGGCTTTGGACCATTAGAGTTTGTGCTGAGGTCTTCTGCAGGAAGACTTGCTGGCTCTGGAGATGAAGGACTTGACTGTTAAAAAAAAAAAAAAAGTGAAATAGCAGAGAACCGGTTGTCATATATCAGTATATAAGTATTGCAATAAACATTCTTTCATTGCAAAGAAACAAAGCAAGATGTACAGAAAGGAAGCTCAGTCAACTATTTCCATTTCCTACACCTAGTGGGATAACAATGAACAAAGGATACAAACTACTCAGCAGCTCTTTTAATTTCTGTCAGAAAATAAAAGAAATGGGTATTTCCTCAAGTTTAATTTACATGAAAAACTGCTACAGACATATCTAGAATAAGTTTGTTAGCATTCTGAATGTAGTTTGATTATGAAGGTCCTTTTGGAAAGGCTTACATTTAGATTTTGTTTAGTAATATTTCTATGTAGAAAAAAAGTCTCCAAGCACTCCATACCAGTTTTTCAGAGATTAAGAGAACAAGTTAACTCCATTCAAACAATACACAGCTGCTTGCAGCCATAAGAAATTTCAAAGTTTCATTTATTTTTACTGTTCATAATACACATGAAATTTATATTTTGTTGGAACAAAGTTAGGTGAGTTAACAAAATCTCCTCTTATAAAACAAATGCTAACACTGAAGCTATTTGGAAGAATTATTAGCAATCTTACAGCTTTTCCACTGCTTAGCTTAGCCAAATTATAGGTAAAACCAGAACAGCATGTCTTCTGTGAGGTGCAAAAAGAATGAAAGCAAGAAAAAAAAAAAAAAAAAAGGAGGGAGGCAAGAATAGAAATTAATCACACAAAAAACAAGGGGACAGCTCCAAGATTAAAACAGTTAGGAACCCTCTCAAAGCACCATAACCTTCACATAAATTGGCTTTGGACCTCACTGTCACCTGCCATGCTCTCCTCTCTAGTTAATCAGCAAACAAACATATGATCAGGATTAAGTCAGCTCTGTTTTTATTTTAATAGAGCTGCCATTGCCATTTAGAAACAGCTACTTCATGAATATTATAGGACTACAACACCACTACAACAACACTCAAATACATAAGTTTAATTAGACCCACACCATGACATAATCATTCTTCTCTGGACTAAGGTGCCCTGTACGCTTAAGTTAAACAATCTAGCTTTAAGCTAGGGAGAAGTTCAAACTCAATCTTCGTGATCTCTTCCTTCCAAATTTGCTAGAAATTCACAAGATTGGGGTTCTTTCCTAAGCACTCTAGTTGATTAAAAGTAAAAAAAAAAAAAAGCTTTGTCTTCAAAGTTTCTCTTTAAGCAATGAGGCTTCCCTTTGCTACTTAACTACTTTCTTCCAAATAAACTGACTAAAATAAAATACAAAAACAAAAAAGCACAACAGAACTGTCAACCAAACCACTCAATACAGAGAAAGTGCATTTCTTCACCAGTTTTTCCAGCTATAGAAGTTTTCAGTAACTATTTTTAATCATTAAGATGAGGACTTTTCATCGTTGGACTGTGTTTTAGGCATTAGTTCTATCACATCTCTTGGGGGTTTAATTCTAGAGCACAGCAATAAAGAAATTATTTATGTTTTACTGCAGTTTTTCTGAAAGTACAAGACTCCAATCATACACACTGTACCACACACAGATGTACAGAAGTCTATTAAAATAGTTATTGACAACTGCAGGTTCACAAATCACATAATTTGTTATTCCTTCACAGTACTTTTCCACAGATTTTTTTTCATAGCATTGCACAGATTATCTATAAAAAGTATATTTTTTACTTACTTACTTAACTTTTACTTACTTAACAAAACTTTCTAAGCTACTTCAGAGAAGGCAAGTGTCTTTAAAAAACACATTTAAGAGCCTCTTTACTTACTGACCTTTTTAAGGACACGCAACAGTCAGAGCAAAATGAAGAAATACACACTGATCCTATTACTGTAAAGGTCAGGGACAGGAAACTTCAGGAAAAGAGGAACACAAACAATTTTCTTTTTAAATGGATAACTGTGTACAGGGAGAACAAAGGTTTTCCATAAAATACTAGCACAGGTGAAACATGGCCACAACTTAGAAAAAAGTTCCCACTTTAATGAACATATGAGCATTTTTCAGAACTAGGAAGTATTTACACATTCAGTTGTAGTGGGGTTTTTTTTATTAGACTCCTGACATGGAAAGCAAGAGTGGTTTATAGATGTATTCACCACACATTTTTAGATCTTTCCGACTCTTGATTTCTCTGAACAATTGCAGGTGTGATACTTGGAGAAAGACTTTTCCGTGGGTTTTTTTGACAGGAGAAAGACTTCAGGGGAACGACCGAGTCCACGCGGGGCTGAGAGCCCCGGAGGGCCCCTGGCGAGGCTACTGTCCCCACCAAAAGGCAAGGGCCAAGGAACCGCTGCTCCCAGAGAAGAGGAGAGCGGCGAGGGCCGCAGCTCGAGACCGAAATGGGAGTGGGAAGGGACCCCCGGTAGTCAGCGAGGGCCCGATGGGCGCCGGCACCGTCACACTCCACCGCAGGGGTCTGGGCAACGGCTGGGCCCCGCAGTAATAGACTGCACCAGGGAAGGAGAGAGGGCGACTGCAGGGCGGGCGGGCTCTCACCTCTAAGGTGGACACAGAGCTAGCAAAGACGTTCTTGCCATCCTCCAGCACCTTGAAGCCGGCGGACCGTACACCCGCCAATAGCGGAGGCTCTCTCTCCGCCGCCATCTTCTCCTTCAGCCTGGGCCACCAGCCCCAACCTCCTGCTCTCACGTGACACCCCGACCCTCGCTTCCTCGCGCCACGTGATTGGAAGACCTAGGAAGGGAGGCGGGGAAAAAAGGGGTAGTACGCGCGCCTGCATCGCTGCAGCTCGCTTTTTTCCTGCTGCTGTAGGCGAGTATCGCCTCGGTTGGACTGGGGTGGTGCCAGCCTCTCGCAATGCCGGAGGGGTGGTGGTGGGGTGTGTGTGTGGGGGGTGTGTGTGTGGGGGGTGTGTGTGTGGGGGGTGTGTGTGTGGGGGGTGTGTGTGTGGGGGGGGTGGGGGTGGGGGGGGTGGGGGTGGGGGGGGTGGGGGTGGGGGTGTGTGTGTGGGGGGGGGGTGTGTGCGTGGGGGGGGGGTGTGTGCGTGGGGGGGGTGTGTGCGTCCACCCGCCCCCGCAGTCTCTCCTTGTAGGGCAAGACGGGAACGGAGAACTAGAGGGAGAGGATTGCGAGTGCCAGTGCCCGCCGAAGGCTGCCTGCCCTTGGGTCCGCGGGCTCCGTCGCGGGGAGGTTGCGCACCCGCGGAGCAACCTTTCGACCTTGCCCGGGGTGGGCTCTGTGGAAGCACTGGGGTGGCTGTGTACCTGCCTAGACCTGGCTGGGAATGACTTGCCTAGTATGAGCAAACCTGTAGATGTAAATTTCTCCACCAGTTGGGTTACATCATTAACAGTACATCATTGCACGCAACTCGCCCAGCTTTTGGTTTCCCTCCCCTTCCTATGAAAGGAGACAGCTGTAGGTGCACCATGTTAGGGCATCTAGATAAGCTGAGAAGCTGGATGTTTGCTGGTAGCTGTGATTTGAAATTGTTACTGTGATAAAATAGTTTAATAAGGCTGGTCATTTTTGTTTAAATCCAACAAAGTCTTCCTTCTCATAAAACACAAAGTCTGTGTCCCAAAATATTTGTATTTTAGGAATCTCATCCATATATGTACATATGGTTGTTATTGTCACAAAAATTTTGAAAATGGCCAGTGCCAACCAAGGAGAGAGGCTAGGACACAAAGTATAGAATTACAAGAGTAATTATTTTATTCACACGTATGAGGTGTCCCATTCAAATTGGGGCACCCTGAATGCTGTTTTACACGTGGTCCTTATATGTTTTAAGCATTCAGGTACAACATGATTTGACCAATGACTACTTAACACACACATACTGCTGTTTTGCAAAGCAACTATAATTCTATGGCATCATAATCCATCTGCTTCTTTCTTGATCTAGATGTCCCTGGAGTCGGTCTTGCTACAGTTACTTATCTATGATGCCAGATAATCCTGAGACAGGCCCAACAGGCAGACAGGACGCATGATACGGAGGATTCTCTATCCTCTCTCCGCCTGGCTGAACATGGTGACTTAAGGGATAGGGGGCAATAGCGACAAGTTCCTGCCCGGCACAGCAGGCGCGTCTCCTCTGTGACTACCCCACCTTCCCAGGTGCCCTTGCATAATAGGTACGAGGCTCTGCAAGTGGAACCAAACAATAACGAGGACGATGGTTCACCTAGCTTGGAGGTGTCGCTGAGGTTAAGTCGGCCTATGCCCGGCGTCCTAACTACTTCCATAAAGAAAAAAAGACAGGTCATTGTCATAGGAGACTCTTTCCTGAGGGGAACCGAAGGCCCAATATGCAGACCTGACCCACTTCTTAGGGAAGTCTCCTGCCTCCCTGGGGCCTGGGTTAAAGATGTGACAAGGAAACTTCCTACCCTAGTACAGCCCTCAGATTGTTATCCATTATTGATTTTTCAGGTAGGCAGTGATGAAATTGCAACAAGAAGTCCGAGGGCAATCAAAGGAGACTTCAGGGCCTTGGGACGACTGGTTAAGGGGTCAGGAACACAAGTAGTGTTCTCCTCTATCCTTCCAGTTGAAAGGGAATGATGAGGGAAGAAACAGGAAGACCCAGATGATCAATACCTGGCTCTGAGCCTGGTGTCAACAGCAGAATTTTGGGTTAGAACACAGCAGCCCCACATTACCTATTATCCCTGTGCCACTTGGCAGGGGAGGAGGTAGAAGAGTCAGGAATGAAGGAATGAAGTTGAGCCTGGGAAGAAGGGGGGGTTGGGGGGAAGATGCTTTTAGTGTTGTCTTTGTTTCTCATCATCCTACTCTAATTTTATCTATTGCCTATTAAAAATAATCTTCTCCAAGTCTAGTCTGTTTTGCCTGTGACTGTAATTGGTAAGCAATCTCCCTGTCTTTATCTCAACCCACAAGCTTTTTTTGTCTTATTTTCTCCCCCTGTCCTGTTGAGGAGGGGGAGTGAGATAAAACCATGAGATAACTCATGGATAGAGAAAAAAAATATTTAATAAGCAAAGGAAGAAGAAAGGGAAAACAAAACTAAACAATTTGGCTCCTCATCCATCCCCAGGCAGAATGCTCCATGCACTCCAGCTGCTCTCTCACTCAAAGGGCAACTCCACCTCCTTGTCTTCCCACCCTGTCCTTCCTAAAGAGCCTGTATCCCTGCATTGCAACACTCCAGTCATGGGAGTCATCCCACCACATCTCTGTGATCCCAACAAGATAGTAGCCCTGCAACTGCATGCGGATCCCTAACTCATTGTGGTTATTTCCCATGCTGTGTGCATTGATCCAATGTAGAGAGGCACCCCAGCATGTTGAGTTCCTGGAGAGGGTTTGGGGGATTTCTCCACAATGGTGCCTTGTAGGCACTTCCTTGCTTACATGCAAATGCTGGAGGTGATCCCGCTTAAGCCCCGTTTTGTTGATTTTGTGATCCCTTCCCGTCACATCACCCCCTGCCCTTTGCTCATCGACCCTGTCCGTCACTCCCTCACAGGACTGCTGGTTACTCTCTCCCTCCCCATTCATTCTTAGTTTAAATCTCTCCTTACTAGGTCAGCCATGCTATTGGCGAAAATAGCTTTGCCTCACTTAGTGAAGTGGATCCCATCTTTCCCAAGCAGATGGTGATTTGCAAACAGGGTCTCATGGTCATAGAACCCAAAATCCTGCTGTCAACACCAGTTCCACAGCCAATTATTGACATGCATTATGAGTGCCCTCCTCCTCACATCCTTTCCCTTCACCGGCAGGACTGAGGAAAACACCACCTGGGCCCCCATGCCCTTGACAACTGCCCCCAGAGCTCTGTATTCACTTTTGATCCTGTCCAGGTTTCCCCTAGCAGTATCATTTGTGCCCACATGGAATAACAGCAGGGGGTAGTAGTCAGGGGGCCGGATGAGCTTTGGCCATCCTTCCACAACATCCCAGATCCTGGTCCCCAGCAGGCAGCAAACCTCTCTAGATGATTGGTCGGGTCGACAGATGGGTGCCTCTGTCCCCCGCAGCAGGGAGTCACCCATTACAATGACTCGCTGTTTCTCCCTGGTGGTCTTGCATGGTTTGGGGTGAGGTGGACCAGGTCCTTTGCTTGTAGGCACATCTGGCTCCTCTTTAACTTTGAGGGCAGTGAACCTATTTTGCAGTTGCAAGGCCTTAGGAGGGGCAGGAGCCTTCCTCTTGGTGCTAGAAGTCACCAGCTTCCATCCTTCCCCTTCTCCAGAGGTTTCTCTTACTTTGATAGTGGGGGTATACACTGCCTGCTTCTCTATTGCAGATGAGGACTGAGGGTCTTCAAGCTGTTGAGTCTCCCTCCTGTCTATTTCCCTTTCATCTTCTCTGATGCTGTGGAGCCTTCTAACTTCCTCCCGTAACTCCTCCACTTGGCGACACAGTTCCTCCAATATGGCACACCTCCTGCAGGACAGAGAGCCATCTCTCCTTGCATCAGAGAGAGGTCCCAGGCACTCCCTGCAGCCTGGCTGCATGTCCCATCTGAAGCTCAGTCTGCGTGGAAGCCTCTGCCCTAGCAGGGACAGTTGCTCCAACATCTACCAGGATTATCTACTATAATCTGTAATTTATAATATCTTTTGGAAAAGTAAACTGTATGCGGAACAAGGGGTGGAATGTAGCGATTCTGACTGGGAGACTATTGCACATAGATGAGTCAGCGATCCACATAACAGTTAATCCGAGGAGGCCCAGTCTTGTGCTGCGCTGCATTATGCTGCACACACAGCCTGGCCTTCAGGTTTGTGTTATGCTGCATAGATTCCTTGGCTGAAGGATAAACTTAGCCAGATCATTGTAACGGAGGAGCCTTCAGGCAGCTCCCACTTGGTACCTGTGATTATGCCACCTGTGTGGCCTTGCCTTCAACTGCAGCAAGAAGTTCTCATGAGAACATAGTTTCTGTTTGACAGTAGAAACGATTAATAGAATTGTTTTCTTGTAAGAAAATTATATAATAGCTCAAAGGACCAAAAAGGAGGAAACTCCCTCCACTGACGGGATCTGCACAGCATGCTGTGGGAAAATCCATCCAGGGTCTGTCCAGTGCTGCACGAACACAGGTTTCCCAGCATCTGAAGGGATGTAAGAGTTAATAAGATAGAATAAAAAGAGGAATAAAGATAGTGAGTAAACCAGCTATTTTATTAAGCCATTTATTGTCAGGCCTTTCTTATTGAGATCCAGAAAGAATATTGCACTGTTTTTCTCTCACCTCACCTGACCTCACCACACCACCACACCACCACCCCCCACCCCAGTGCAGAACATCACCTTTTTTTTTTCTTGGCCCCTAGCTCCAAAGCCCACTGGCCTGGGGTTTAATGTTCACAAAAATTCCATAAATTAGAAGGTACTTTTAGTTTCTTAGTAATGCCATCTCTGTACATTCACAGTATGAAACTGCATGTCTTTCTCTGAACCTTTTTCTCACAGTAGGATTCACAGTAGGATTCACAGTAGGGAACAGGGAGGAACTGTGACTGCAGAGCCATGTTGTAACCTTGACTGTCATTGTTTTGTATTGTAAAAGGAAGGTCTTTTTGCCCCAAGGTACTGCTTTTCAGAGGATGCCTGAATCTCCAATGACAGAGGTCAGGGCTGAAGATGTATGCTACAAGTGTGGTTGTACAGAAGCTACACTATCAATGAGCCATTGTTACTATAGATACTATGACAAGTAACTGGGGATTTTTTTCCTTTCACAAAGACTGTACTAATATAGGTTTGTGCTTATGGTGACAAATTAAATTTAAGAATTAGTTCAATGTTATGGTCTATATTCTGCACGTCCAGCTAAATAGAAATTCAAATAGTAAAAGCAAAATAACATAATTATGATCCCCTTCAGTTCAGTCAGGGCAAAAAAGAACTTATCTAATTCTGGGTATGCTGGTTTTGGCTGGGATAAAGTTAATTTTCTTCATAGTAGCTAGTATGAGGCTATGTTTTGGATTTGTGCTGAGAACAGTCTTGATAATACAGAGATGTTTTAGTTATTGCTGAGCAGTGCTTACACAGAGTCAAGGCCTTTTCTGCTCCTCATACCACTCCACCAGCGAGTAGGCTGAGGGTGCACAAGAAGCTGGGAGGGGACACAGCTGGGACAGCCGACCCCAACTGACCAAAGGGCTATTCCATACCGTATGACATCATGCTCAGTATATAAAGCTGGGGAAGAAGAAGGAAGGGGGGGACATTCGGAGTTAGGGCATTTGTCTTCCCAAGTAACCGTTATGCGTGATGGAGCCCTGCTTTCCTGGAGATGGCTGAACACCTGCCTGCTGATGGGAAGTAGTGAAAGAATTCCTTGTTTTGCTTTGCTTGTGTGTGCAGCTTTTGCTTTCCCTATTAAACTGTCTTTATCTCAACCCACGAGTTTTCTCACTTTTACTCTTCTGATTCTCTCCCCCATCCCACTGTGAGGGGAGTGAGCGAGCAGCTGTGTGGTGCTTAGTTGCTGGCTGGGGTTAAACCACGACACTGGGAAATTTAGAAGGTTGGTTGAGTCCCTCCCAGATGTCCTTTCCATATGACTGGTTGTCACTGAGAGCTTCTGAGGACAGTTTTGTCCAGGCATATAGTGGTGAAGATATACATTCTGTGTATGAGGTCTGGAAAGTGTAGATATTTGTTCTAGGACCTGAAAAAGGAGTGATCTTGTTCCATTCCCCAGAATTCTGCTGTGGCTCCGAAGATCTGATTTTCCCCATTCCTTAGGGAAGACATACCAAGCAGGTGTTTCTGAGTGCTTGTACTTCTAAAGAGAATGTAATTATTGAGGAAATTAACTTCACAGCTAAAGATTGCAGTGTCATGATAATTTAGAGGACTGGGAGGGATGTTTTCTGAGCAACCAATAATCTTTTTTTCTCCCTTTCTTTTTGGTTATCACTTAATAGCATTTATCAAAACTGATAACAGGAATTGCTTCCCTTTACATTTCCTACTGAGTCTCAGTTTAGTTCAGTTAACTTTTCTTGGAGCAATGTATTAGTGTCATGCTCAACTTTCTTTTCTTATAAAAGTCTTTCATATAGGTTTATTCTTAGCAGCACTAGAAACTGCAAAAATACACGTTGCTGGTTTCTTTTTAAAATAATTGTGAAAGCCAGCTCTAGTTGTCAGGCACAACCTTTTTATCTTGATGAATAGCAGCTTACTGAAGTTCTTTCTTGTGGGAAAGCAGTCGTTGCCTTTGGAGTCAAGAGGTTAGGAGACAGCAAAGGTGTAAGTATCCATTGTTATCAAACCATCTTCTCATTTTTTCCTCCTTTTCCCTCCTTCCCCTTGCTGCAGCCTGCAGCAAGAAAACATGCTTCCAGGGCAATTGTTTTTCCTCTGTTTAAGCTGTGTGTTATAGATATTAGTCATATCAGGACACATACCTTGGTCATCATTCAAGCATAACTCTTCCATTTGGATAATCCTGTGTGTGGAGAAGAAATTCTGTGAGTTTCCATTCATGTTGGGTGTCCTGGTTTGGGCTGGGATAGAGTTAATTTTCTTCCTAGTATCTGGTATAGTGCTGTGCTTTGGATTTTAGTATAAGAATAATATTGATAACACGCTGATGTTTTGGCTGTCGCTAAGCGGTGTTTACATTGGTCAAGGACTTTCCCCCCCTTCAGCTCCCCATGCTCTGCCAGGTGCCCAAGAAATGGGAGGGGGCACAGCCAGGATACTTGATCCAAACTGACCAAAGGGCTATTCCATACCATATGATGTCATGCCCAGTATATAAACTGGGGGGAGTTGGCTGGGGGGTAGCGATCACTGCTCGGGGACTGGCTGGGCGTTGGTCGGCGGGTGGTGAGCGGTTGTATTATTATTTTTTTTTTTTATATATTTTTTCCCCTTTTTTCCCCTCCCTTGGGTTTTGTTCCTCTCTCTCTCTCTCGTTGTTTTTTTCCCTCTCATTATAATTCATTATTGTCCTGGTTTCAGTTGAGATAGAGTTAATTTTCTTCGTAGCGGCTGGTATGGGGCTATGTTTTGGATTTGTGCTGAAGACAGTGTTGATAATACAGAGATGTTTTAGTTGTTGCTGCACTGGTCAAGGACTTTTCAGCTTCCCGTGCTCTGCCAGGTGCAGAAGAAGCTGGGAGGGGGCACAGCCAGGATTGTTGATCCAAACTGACCAAAGGGCTATTCCATACCACATGACGTCATGCTCAGTATATAAAGCTGGGGAAGAAGAAGGAAGGGGGGGACATTGGAGTGATGGCGTTTGTCTTCCCAAGTAACCGTTACGCGTGATGGAGCCCTGCTTTCCTGGAGATGGCTGAACACCTGCCTGACCCTGGGAAGTAGTGAATTAATTCCTTGCTTTGCTTTGCTTGCGTGCGCGGCTTTTGCTTTCCCTATTAAACTGTTTTTATCTCAACCCTCAAGTTTTCTTACTTTTGTTCTTCCGATTCTCTCCCCCATCCCACCGAGGGGGAGTGAGCGAGCGGCTGCGTGGTGCTTGGCTGCTGGCTGGGGCTAAACCACGACAGTGGGTTTTTTTGTAATTTATTCCCATTGGGATGGCACAAGGAAAGTTTTTTGTCAAGACCCTCTTCCATTTTGGAACACAAAAGAATGAAATGTGTAATAAAGGAAAGCCTTCACCCTATTTACAGTCTATTGCTCTAAGTTAAAAATGCAGCAACATTTTGCTTACTCAGGAGATGGCTGTAGTAAGTGGTGTCATTGTTTACACCTGTTATGCATACAAATTGAACCAAATAAATGGAAATAAAGATGAGTTGCAATTTCCTTATCATAGGCTTGTTAAATATTGGGTTGTTCGTGAGAAAATTATATTGCCTTCCCAAAACAATGCATTTTAAAAACAATCATAGAAGAGGAAGGGTTCTGAAAGTATACCACTGTTCATCCCACTAATTTTTTACTCTTTTTGCTAAAAGAACATTTAATCAGGAACAAAGCCTCTGTCAGTTCCAAGAAATGGTATAAATGTAATTTTGCAGAAGTAAAAGATATGCACAATACATATCATGTAAACACCTTCAGTCACCCAAACAGCATTACATGAATACACAGGAATAAAATGAAAATAGCTTTTTGCATTATAAGTTCATTTTAATTGAAGCAGTAAAGAGTCACATGACCTTGTATCTAACCCTCAGGATAGCAATAGAACTCACTGTGACAGCCAGACTGAAAAATATTGCAGTTTCACAGAGAAGGAAGAGTACTAAAATTGATCCATTCCTTGACTAGCAGTGATGAAAGTAGTACATGGGTGATAGCTATTACAATTTAAATATCATATGCAGAAGTCTCTACTCATGCGTGTTATCAAAATGGAGATTGGAAGTCAGAAAAAAATGCCATATATCTGTCTCTGACTGCTAACTGATTGGCTGCAAGATGGCATGCAGGGCTGCATTAATGATAAGGGACAAATAGTTTTGGACTTTGTACAATGGCAACATTAAGAAGATGACTTTGAATGTATAAGGTCTGTGCAGGTATAAGAAGTAAAGATTCTTGTACCAAAGGCTAGGTGCATTAGGAAACAGTAAATATAAAAAGTGCTTTCATAATACACAAAGTCTTAGTTGCAGGTTGGAATGTGCACACAACTGAATGTCAGATTCTATTGTGGTCACAAATGGTGCTGAACAAGAGCCAGCATGGCCAGCAGTTCAGTTCCCGAACTAATGAGACACAGAAGTATTTTATTAGCAACTTTCCATCATAATCCAAATTGTACTGCTATGTATTTCTGAAGTTGCTGGAAAAAATGTTATAATGGTTGCACATTTTGAATTGGAGTAACTAGAGCAAAAATCTGATAGTGCTCTCCTGGGGGGAGACTGCAGCTTTCCTGGTCTTTTTCCATAGCTTTGAAATTTGGAAAAAGGTGACACAAGAAAGAAAATGTATCAGAAAATGCACAATAGATGAGTCCCTTACTAATTACTAAAAATTGTTTTCTTCACATTCTCACTCATACATCCCAATGCAATTTTAAGAATGCTAACCATTCACATAGCATTTATACACACTTAAACACTTTTTAATATGTTTCAGTTGTAAAAAGTACTCAAGAGACAGCCCTAAAATTTGAAGCCTGTTTCTAATGCCCTATATACATTTATACATAGGAAATGTAAAGTATGGGCAAAAATCTAACCACTGTATCTTCAATATATAGCAGGATTAACTGTTGAAGTGAAGGGATAAATCTTTTGCTAAATCCTTTAAATTCTGAAGCCAAGGACACTATTCATGATCCTGGGAGGCAGCAAGTGATGCTACTTGTAAATCTGACTTTAAATTTTTGTATCACAGGCCTAAAATATCTTTAATGAATTCTTTTTACTGGTGGAATTGATGTAAACACCTTGCAATAGTTTGAGCAGTTAAACTGGACAAATTAAATCTCTTCAAATGAATACATTATTATTACTAAGAACAAATCAGCTGATAGCATTTAAGAATGTTCATTGAATTCTTTACAGTTAAAAAGAAATACAAATAAACTGAATTAGAATCAAACTGTCTGATATCTGTGGTTTGATTCAAGATCCTAAAGAGCTTTGGTTATATAACAAGTGCATCAGGTTGTACAGATGATAGGAATTCAATTTTCCTGGGAAGTTGGTACCATGATGGTCTTCTGAGGAAAAAAGATTATTTTTTCCCATGCTTTAGAGTAAAGTCTCTAGAGCCAAAAGCAGCATTTACCTTTTTTTTTCTCCTGTCCCAGATGGTGATTTTTTAAATAATGGTCAAACTCAGCATGATGGTGATTTCTCACCTTTTATTTTACCATGATCTACTTTGTTGTAATTAAAGTTTAATTGATAAAAACTAACTGATCTGGATTCTTGTATTGGGTTTGCGTGGCAAAGTTTTGGTAGTCGGAGGGCTACAGGGGGGGTTTCTGTGAGAAGCTGCTAGAAGCTTCCCGCATGTCTGATAGAGCCAATGCCAGCTGGCTCCAAGACAGACCCACCGCTGGTCAAAGCTGAGCCAATCAGCAAAGCTGGTGGCACCTGTGTGAAAACATATTTAAGAAAGGGCAAAAACACCGGACAGGAGAGGAGTGAGGGAAAAAAAGTGTGAGAAACAGGCCTGCAAACACCAAGGTCAGAGAAGTTGTTGGGGGAGGAGGTGCTCCAGGTGCTGGAGCAGATATTCCCCTACAGCCTGTGGAAGAGGCCTGTGGTGGGTTGACCTTGGCTAGCCACCAGGTGCCCACCAAGCCACTCTATTACTCCCCCTCCTCAGCTGGACAGGGGAGAGAAAATATAATCAAAAGGCTCGTGGGTCGAGATAAGGACAGGGAGATCACTCAACATTTATCGTCACGGGCAAAACAGACTCGACTTGGGGAAATTAACTGAATTTATTGCCAGTTAATAATAGAGTAGGATAGTGAGAAATAAAACCAAATCTTAAAACACCTTCCCCCCAACCCTCCCTTCTTCCCGGGCTCAACGTCACTCCTGATTTCGCTACCTCCTCCCCGAGTGGTGCAGGGGGATGGGGGATGGGGAATGGGGGTTGCAGTCAGTTCATCACGCAGTGTGTCTGCCGCTCCTTTCTCCTCATGCTCTTCCCCTGCTCCAGCGTGTGGTCCCTCCCATGGGAGTCAGTCCTCCACGAACTTCTCCAACATGGGTCCTTCCCACAGGCTGCAGTTCTTCATGAACTGCTCCAGCATGGGTCCTTTCCATGGGGCGCAGTCCTTCAGGAACGGACTGCTCCAGCATGAGCCCCCTACAGGGTCACAAGTCCTGCCAGCAAACCTGCTCCAGTGTGGGCTATTCTCCATGGGTTCACAGGTCCTGCCAGGAGCCTGCTCCAGCGCGGGCTCTCCACGGGGTCACAGCCTCCTTTGGGTGCATCCACCTGCTCCAGCATGGCATCCTCCATGGGCTGCAGGTGGATATCTGCTCCACCATTAACCTCCATGTGCTGCAGGGGGACAATCTGCTTCACCATGGTCTTTGCCATGGGCTGCAGGGAATCTCTGCTCTGGCGCCTGGAGCACCTCCTCCCCCTCCTTCATCACTGACCTTGGTGTCTGCATAGTTGTTTCTCTCACATATTCTTACTCCTCTCTCCCGGCTGTTGCTGTGCAGTGTTTTTTTTTACCCTTTCTTAAATATGTTATCACAGAGGTGCTACCAACATCACTGATTGTCTCACTTTTGGCAGTGGTGGGTCTGTCTTGGAGCCAGATGGAACTGGCTCTATCGGACATGGGGGCAGCTTCTGGCATCTTCTCACAGAAGCACCCCCCCGTAGCACACAACACCCCCCCCCCCCCCCCCGCTACCAAAACTTTGCCACGCAAACCCAATACAAGACCAAAGTGGAGCAAGTATTTCCTACTGGTAAGTGATCTCCTCGTCTTTATTTTGACCCACGAGTTTTTTTCATCCTATTTTCTCCCCCTGTTCTGTTGAGGAGGGAGAGTGAGAGAGTGGTTGGGTGGACATCTGGCAGCTGGCCAAGGTCAGCCCACCACAGCTGATAAAGGGAAACATCTTTGTAATCTAGTAAAATTATGTTTTTACACTGAATTTATATGATATAGAACGACCAGCCTTGTAGTTAAATTTTCCTAGTAGCACCAAGCTGAAAGGTAGTCAGTGCAAATTATGCCATTGCCGTGGTTTAAGCCCAGCCAGCAACTAAGCACCACACAGCCACTCGCTCACTCCCCCCACAGTGGGATGGGGGAGAGAATCAGAAGAGCAAAAGTGAGAAAAGTCGAGGGCTGAGATAAAGACAGTTTAATAGGGAAAGCAAAAGACGCACACACAAGCAAAGCAAAGCAAGGAATTCATTCACTACTTCCCATGGGCAGGCAGGTGTTCAGCCATCTCCAGGAAAGCAGGGCTCCATCACGTGTAAAGGTTACTTGGGAAGACAAACGCCATCACTCCAAATGTCCCCCCCTTCCTTCTTCCCCAGCTTTATATACTGAGCATGACGTCATGTGGTATGGAATAGCCCTTTGGTCAGTTTGGATCAACTATCCTGGCTGTGTCCCCTCCCAGCTTCTTCTGCACCTGGCAGAGCATGGGAAGCTGAAAAGTCCTTGACTAGTGCAGCAACAACTAAAACATCTCTGTATTATCAATACTGTCTTCAGCACAAATCCAAAACATAGCCCCATACCAGCCACTATAAAGAAAATTAACTCTATCTCAGCTGAAACCAGGACAGCCATCTGTGTTTCATTCCTTCTAAACCAAGCTATACAGAACACTTACGCTGGTCTTTAACCTCTGGAGACTTAGACCAAGTCTTTACTTACGTTGCAACCTTGAATTAGCTTGTCATTCATATCACTGATCAAAATCTATCCCTTCCACAAATTCCTCATGTTATTTATTACTAATGTCATTGATGATCTCTGCTAAAAAGGTAATGTGGAGCTGGGCTAACAAGGTGTAATATAGGCTGAATTTAAGGTGCAATAAGTTCTTTGCCACCCATGCGACTATTATGCTCACTCTGAACCAAGTGAAATATATCACAATTTCATGGTCACCTTGAGCATTAACAAAATTAAACAATTTTTTAAAATGTACTGGTTTCGGCTGGGATAGAGTTAATTTTCTTCTTAGTATCTAATATAGTGCTGTGTTTTGGATTTAGTATGAGAATAATATTGATAACACACTGGTGTTTTAGTTGTTGCTAAGTAATGTTTACACTAGTCAAGGACTTTTCAGCTTCCCATGCTCTGCCAGGTGCACAAGAAACTGGGAGGGGGCACAGCCAGGATAGTTGATCCAAACTGACCAAAGGGATATTCCATGCCATATGACGTCATGCTCAATATATAAACTGGGGGCAGTTGGCTGGGGGGCAGCGATTTCTGCTTGGGGACTGGCTGGGTGTCGGTCGGCGGGTGGTGAGCGGTTGCATCACTTGGATTTTGGGTTTTTCCCCCCCCTGGATTTTGTTCCTCTCTCTCTTTCTTGTTATTTTCCTTTTCATCATTATTATTATTATTATTATTATTATTATTATTATTATTATTATATTTCCATTATTAAGCTGTTCTTATCTCAGCCCAGGAGTTTTCTGACTTGTGCTTTTCAGATTCTCTCCCCCATCCCACCGGGAGGGGGGAGGATGAGCGAGCGGCTGCGTGGTGCTTAGTTGCCGACTGGGGTTAAACCACGACAAAAAAAAAACCCCAAAACAAACAGGATTTATAGCTTAGTTACACTGTTATGATCCTCCTGCCTTGTTTTATATTTTATTGCTTTTTGCTTTCTTTTCAGCAGTCCACCATGTTATAGTACCAACTTACAAAGTAACGTGGGGAAATACTATCATGAGTGTACATAGGCATTAGCAAAGTAGGGAGCTGCATGGGATAGTGGACAAAATAACAAAATGCACATGCTAGAATCATGAGTAATTCCACTGTTGTTCATATTCCCTGAGTTGGATCTTGAGAACGTTCTCTGGGATCCATTCCAGATCCCCCTCCCTTCCTACATGGGAACAGTCTCATTCTGGGGGGAGCAATGCTGAGTTTTGCCTACACAGCTGAAAAGCCTTGAGCTAGCATCAGAATTGTGTTAAGGTTCAGTAACAGACTTGGGATATATGGTCTTTCATTCCAGTTTCTGTAAAAATCTCTCTCTGAGTTCTAGTTATTGATAAATGCATGTCAATCAGACATGCACCAAATGAATTGGATGTAATCCAACACCTACTAGTGTAGGAGTACTTTACATTTCCTGAAATTCAAAAGTTTACATAAACATACTGAAGTTTTTACTGGTTGACAGACAGTATCAACAAAGACTAATCTTATTTTCTTAGAATAAAGAAATCCAAGTTCTGTCAAACAGTTAACTGTGAATGCACTCAAGTGATGAAAGAGAGCAAATTGGGGCATGTCATATGGACTTCAAACTGGCCTGTAATTTAAGCTATCAGTAGCTTGTGCTCTAGAACAAAAATATGCTTTTGCATATCTTGTTCAGGAAGAAAGCTTTGAATTTTAGATTATTTTAGCTCTTACTGCACAAAAATGATTAGCAAGTATATGCATTACTTTCATATTTCATTTTTAGGAAAATTAAGTTGCTTCAAATTTACATGGGAATTTCAGTGGTTAGTCACACAGCTAGTTCTGTAGCTGAAGGGTAAGCTTGTTTACATTATATGTTTTAAAATGTCTAGAAACAGGATCTGAGTCAGAGGAAGGCAGTGAAAGCTGGGGGATATATATATTGAGGCAACAAAGTATAAAGAAATTTGCACTGAATTGTGCTTTTCATAATTTGTAGAGAGGACAATGGATATCAGTCTGGCTCTATCGGACTTCGGGGCAGCTTCTGGCATCTTCTCACAGAAACCACCCCTGCAGCCTTGCCCACCCCTCAACTACTAAAACCTTGCCATGTAAACCCAAAACATATCCATATTACGGAGGAAGTTATTATCCTGGAACTGGGAGCCCAGGTACATGTTGTCTCTATTTGGGAAGTTGTTTCTGTCATTCCATATATGGAGAATAATAGATTGTTTGTGGGTCTACAGTAAGTTTGTCCTTAAATGACTAATTATAATTTCTCTTCAGAGAGTAGTATTTCTTTTTTTTCTTAGCTATTCACATTCTAGAAAAATACTTTTGCTAATAAATTACAATTCAGTAGTATAAAATAGGTAGCAAAAGGTATTTAACATATCAACTAAGTGGTTTTCTTTCCTTCTTAAAAATTCACTGCTTTTTCCCCACCTTTTGGATTTCAATAGTCATTGACCAGGTTTGCCATTATACTTTACCAAGACCCATTGTCATTATTCCAGTATGCCCTCTTACCTCTAGGCTCAGTAGGGCTGGGAAACTATAAGATGCCCATGCTTTAGTCACACTATCACCCCTTTGCTAAATATGTTATCCTAGCAAAACAATTACATGTCTCATTGTGTGCTTTCCTGGGGTCTAATACCTGAAGCTCCTTACCTGAGACCTATACCACACTAGCGTAGTCATTGAGAGATTCCAGTCTCAATGTGGAGCTGGCTAAAACGTTGTTGTCCTTTTCCTATGAAAGTTACCCTAGTGTTTCCTTCAAACGATTTTTCTAAAGAATTTAAGAGGAACATACTCAAGTTCAATTCCCAGCATGTGCCATGCACCTTATCCTATCCTGCCGCAATATTTTGTTCTATCACTGCATTTCCCACTCTTTTGTAATTGTAGCACATGATTGCCCGTTAATAAAGCAACCTGGGGTTTGACAGATTCCTAATGAGATGTTACAAGCACTCATTACAGCTACTTTCAAACAGCTGAATATGGTATCTTGGGTTTTTTTAAGATATTTTTTTGTCATGGCTTTCACGTGAGTGAGAAGGTTAAGCAAACAAGTATTCTTTTATTTCATTTGTAGCCCCTTATTTTCAGTTCTCTATAGAAGAAGATTAACAGAACAGCCCCAGAGAGCTTTCAGTTTTGAATGTTGAATCATAGAACCATAGAATAGTTTGGGTTGGAAGGGACCTTTAAAGGTAATCTAGTCCAACCCCCCTGCAATGAGCAGAGACATCTTCAACTAGATCAGATTGCTCAGAGACCATTTGTCCTGGTTTCGGCTGGGATAGAGTTAATTTTCTTCCTAGTAGCTGGTATAGTTCGGTGTTTTGGATTGAGGATGAGAATAATGTTGATAACACACTGATGTTTTAGTTGTTGCTAAGTAATGTTTACACTAGTCAAGGACTTTTCAGCTTCCCATGCTCTGCCAGGTGCACAAGAAGCTGGGAGGGGACACAGCTGGGACAGCTGACCCAAACTGGCCAAAGGGCTATTCCATACCATATGACATCATGCTCAGCATATAAAGCTGGAGGGGGAAAGAAGGAAGGGGGAAATCGGAGTTATGGCGTTTGTCTTCCCAAGTAACTGTTACACATGATGGAGCCCTGCTTTCCTGGGGATGGCTGAACACCTGCCTGCCCATGGGAAGTAGTGAATGAATTCCTTGTTTTGCTTTGCTTGCGTGTGCAGCTTTTGCTTTACTTACTAAACTGTCTTAATCTCAATCCCTGAGTTTTCTCACTTTTACCTTTCTGATTCTCTCCCCCATCCCACCACAGGGGAGTGAGTGAGCAGCTGTGTGGTGCTTAGTTGCTGACTGAGGCTAAACCATGACAGGGTGATGTGATGTTTGGAGGCCTTCTTGGGCACAGCGATCATGAAATGATAGAGTTTTCAATTCTTGGAGAAGTAAGGAGGTTGGTTAGCAGAACTGCTACCTTGGACTTCGGGAGGGCAGATTTTGGCCTATTCAGGGGCCTGGTCGACAGAGTCCCTTGGGAGGCATGAGGTTTGCATAGGTCAATTCCTCAAGCCTGTCAAGGTCCCTCTAGATAGCAGCCCTTCCCTTTAACGAATCAACTGCACCTCTCAGCTTGGTGTCATCCACAAACTTGCTGAGGGTGCACTCCATCACACTATCTATGTCATTGATGAAAATATTGAACAGTATCAGTCCCAGTATGGACCCTTGAGGGACTGCACTCGTTAAGGGTTTCCACTTGGACATTGAGCCATTGACTGTAACTCTTTGGACGCAGCCATCCAGCCAATTCCTTATCCATCTAACAGTCCATCCATCAAACCCACATCTCCAATTTAGTGGCCAGAATGTTTTGGGGGACCATATCAAATGCTTTACAGAAGTCCAGGTAGATGACATCCGCAGCTCTTCCCTTGTCCACTGATGCAGTCGTTTCATCATAGAAGGCCACTAGGTTAGACAGGCATGATTTGCCGTTGGTGAAGCCTTCTTGGCTGTCTCTAATCATCTCCCTGTCTTCCATATGTTTCAACACAACTTCCAGGAGGATCTGTTCCATGATATTACCAGGCACAGAGGTGAGGCTGACTGGTCAGTAGTTCCCAGGTTCCTCCTTTTTACCCTTTTTAAAAGTGGGTGTGATACTTCCCTCTTTCCAGTCACTGGGGACTTCACCTGACTATCATGAGTTTTCAAATATGATGGAGAGTGGCTTGGCAACTACGTCTTCCAGTTCCCTCAGGACCCTGGGACGCATCTCATTGGGTCCCATGGACTTTTGTATGTTCAGGTTCCTCATGTGCTCTCGAACCGGATCGTTTCCTACGGTGGGAGGAAATTTCATTCCCCCCGTCCCTGCCTTGAGGTTTAGGGGATTAAGAGATGTCAGAAGAGAGATTAATATTGAAAACTGAGGCAAAAAAGTTGTTGAGTACCTCAGCCTTCTTCATGTCGGTTGTCACCAGTTCTCCTGTCTCTTTTATCAGGGAGGGGGTACATTTTCTTTAATCTTCTGTTCCTGGTCAATGTACCTGTAGAAGCCATTCTTATTATTCTTTGCATCCTTGCCAAATTCATTTCCAGCTGTGCCTTAACTTTCCTGATCCCATCTCTACACATCCAGGCAGCACCCCTATATTCTTCCAAGGATACATGTCCCTGGTTCCACTGCTTGTGCATTTCCTTCTGTCGTGGTTTAGCCCCAGCCGGCAACTAAGCACCACGCAGCCGCTCGCTCACTCCCCCCACAGTGGGATGGGGGAGAGAATCGGAAGAGCAAAAGTAAGAAAACTTGAGGGTTGAGATAAAAACAGTTTAATAGGTAAAGCAAAAGCCGCGCACGCAAGCAAAGCAAAGCAAGGAATTCATTCACTACTTCCCATGGGCAGGCAGGTGTTCAGCCATCCCCAGGAAAGCAGGGCTCCATCACGCGTAACGGTTACTTGGGAAGACAAACGCCATCACTCCAAATGTCCCCCCTTCTTTCTTCTTCCCCAGCTTTATATACTGAGCATGACGTCATGTGGTATGGAATAGCCCTTTGGTCAGTTTGGATCAACCATCCCGGCCGTTTCCCCTCCCAGCTTCTTCTGCACCTGGCAGAGCACGGGAAGCTGAAAAGTCCTTGACTAGTACAGCAACAACTAAAACATCCCTGTATTATCAACACTGTCTTCAGCACAAATCCAAAACATAGCCCCATACCAGCCACTATAAGGAAAATTAACTCTGTCTCAGCTGAAACCAGGACACCTTCTTACATTTTAGTTTGACCAGGATGTCCTTACTCAGCCTTTCCGGTCTCCTGCCTTCCTTGCCTGATTTCTTACACATGGGAAGTGAGAGCTCTTGCACTCTAAGAAAAATATTCTTAAAGACCTGTCAGGTCTGTTCAGCTCCCTTATCCCTGGGGGCAGTTTCCCAGGGGGTCCCACCCACTAATTCTTTAAACAACTGAAAGTTCGCTTTCCTAAGGTTTAGGGTTTTGAGTATACTTTTCACCTGGCCCATATCCCTCAAGATGATGAATTCCATGAGGACATGGTTGCTGCAGCCCAGGCTGCCACCAATCTTGACATCTCTAATTAGTTCCTCTGTGCTGGTAAGCAACAGGTCCAGTAATGCTTCTCCTCTGATCGGGATTAAGAATTTATCCTCGACACACTCCAAGAGTCTCCTGAACCGCTTACAGTTGCTATGCCGCTTTTCCAGCAGATGTCAGGTTGACCGAAATCCCCCAGCAGGATCAGGGCCTGCGAGCACAATTCTTCCTGTAGTTGAAGTAAAAACGCTTCATCAAACAGGGTCTCCTTGAACGGGCGGCCTGTAGTAAACACCAACCACGAGGTTTTCTTTGTTGGCTTGGTCTCTAATTTTTACCCATAAGCTCTCAACCTATTCACTGTTGTTTTTCAAAGACAGTTCTGTGCAGTTAATCCATTCTTTTACATAGAGAGCAACCCCAACACCTCTCCTTCCTTGCCTGTTCCTCCTGAACAGTTTATAGCCATCGACTGCAGCACTCCAGTCATGTGAGTCGTCCCACCACATTTCAGTGATAATGATTAGATCGAAGCTGTGTAGCTGCTGTAGCTGTGAGCAGACAGCCCCAAACTCACTTTGTGTGAACTTCATTATCTGAAATTTTTGCGTCATAAAACTGCCTGTGAAAAGTGAATACAGCAGTGGCTACCAGTGGAGCAAATGAGTTAAAAAATTACTTTGGGGCTTTTATTTATCTTGCTTTTTCTGCATGCGTAGGAATAAAAATCCACCTATGTAATTTTTTCATCATCAAATTTATCTTTGAAATACTTGAAAATTACTTCTAGGCCTTTGGAGGAAATGAATTACATAACTGTTTTCTATCAAGAAAAGGATCATTTCCTCTGCTTTTTCTCCTTGGCTCTACAATATGACAATGTCAGAGTGACAGCAGCCAGCAATCCCTGGCCAATTCTAATTCTATAGGATTGACAGCACTGCAAAATGCCGACATTTTTTTCAGTATGTAAAACTTTACCTTGGGAAAGCTAAGAAAAAATGCTGGTGCAGCCAAAATACTGTTGTATAGTACAGTTGTGGCAATAAGGGACCTATGGTTTTGTATTATCCTTGTCTGAACAGAAGCACCTTATAATAACAAAAGATGCATTTGCTTTATGAATATATTTCAAATCAGATATAAAAGCACAGAACTGATGTTTCTGCACTGTATGTTGTTAAAGACTGTTGTATTGTGTGATAATGTTCTTCAGCTGTATCATCATTTTCCTGAAAAAGCCTTGGATGGACTAGGGAGCCTTTCCCTTTTGAGTGAAATCTTCACTTCATGGGGGCAGCTCATGGCAGGGTTACTCCAGGAGCAGACTCCATACCAAACCTTGACCATATGAACCCTGTGGGAGGCCCAGGTATGATGTCTCCTACCATTTTTCTAGGGTCTCAAACAGCATCTCTGATGCATTACTGAATATCCCTGCACTGAGGGCAGAACTAGCATGTAACTTGCTGTTAATGGACCTCAGTAAGAAAGAAAAGCAATCAAAACCAAACTGCTCAAATTAGCAGTCCTATTAAAATTTTCTAACAAAGTGGGATAGAAATGAATATATATATCCTGAGTTCAGGTGAGTCTTTCACAAACACCTTGGAAGTCAGAGAGCCTTTAGCCTTGCTATAAACACTTTGTAACTGGGGAGTCAGCTTACCAGACCCTTGACCATATCAGCTTCTCCAGTCTCTTTGATATAGGGGACCATTCTTCTGTCTCCAGAAAATAATAGGTTGATTAGATTGCCTCTTCCAACTAAAAGGCAAAATACACCAAATCCAGCCAGTCTTTCCCCTTGAGACTGGAAAAATCTCGTCAAGATGTGTTACACCTATATAGCCTCAGTCGGCAAGGCACGCAGCTGCGGCAACGGTAAGTTCTGTGGCTGAGCGCTAGATCGAGGTGTACAGAGGGGTTCCCGGGGCCAGGGAAACCCGAGGAAGAGCAGAGAGCCCCGCCAGGAGCCGGCAGCTCTCACGAGAGAGGCTGACGCGGCTTGGGCGTTGCCAGAAGCAACCGCGGGAGATTTAAACGGCCCTAGGGAGCGCTAGCGACCAGGGCATGCAAACAGGGATCGAGAGAGCGCAGCAGTTCATGCAGCAGTTCATACAGAAGGGTGCGTGAGAAGGGCCGTGCACCCTGCTTGTAGGCCCACAGCCCAGGGAAGTGCTCTAGGTCTCTGCCATAATGGTGGACACTCGCCTCAGAGTTAAAACCAGTGTTTCTACAGAGAAAGCCCCCGAGACATCTGATGCTTCCACCCAGACGGAACTGGTAAGGAAGGACAGATGGTAGGTTGCAACGAGTGCCCAGACCCTTCTCCTGGAGAAAAGGTAAGTACCTGCAAAAGATGTGCACAGGCTGATGATCTGTTGCATCAGGTGGCTGAGTTGCAGGAAACAGTTAAAAGGCTGCGCAGTATCAGAGGGGCTGAGACAGAGATAGATAAGTGGTTTCAGAACCATGCTCCTGTGGCAGACACCACAGAGAATGAGGCACCTTGGACTCTGGTGACCCACAAAAGCAGGACTCTGCTTCAATCTGCACCCTCCAGCATTACAACCAAAACCAGATATGAAGCTCTAACAGCTGTAGACACCCATGAGCAGGGTCTGCAAGGAGAAACTGTACCAGCAGCACACAGTGGATACCACAAAAAGAAACGACAAGTGCTCGTAGTGGGTGGCTCTCTGTGAAGGGGCACTGAGGCGCCCATCTGCTGGCCTGACAGGGAGTCACGAGAGGTATGCTGCCTTCCGGGAGCTAAGGTCCGAGATGTTGCCAAGAGAGTGCCACAACTTGTCAAGAGCACAGACTACTATCCATTGCTACTCTTTCATGTGGGCACGAATGACACCACAAGCCAGAACCTGGGCAGAATCAAGGAAGACTACAAAGCCCTGGGGGTGCAAGCGAAAAGTATTGATGCCCAAGTTATCTTTTCTTCCATTTTACCAGTTAGAGGAAATGGTGCAGCCGGGAATAGATGTAGAATGCAAATCAACTTCTGGCTTCGTGGCTGGTGCCGTCATGAGGGTTTTGGCTTTTATGATGATGGGACATTCTTCGATGACTATAGCCTGTTAGGGAGGGATGGGATCCACCTGTCTAGAAGAGGCAAGGGAATCTTTGGCAGCAGGCTAGCCAACTTGGTGAGGTGGGCTTTAAATTGAAGGACTCGGGGAGCGGGGTCCAAAGTGGCAACTTTCATGCCATTGCAACCAACTGGGGAATAAGCCAGGCCAACCAGAGCAGCAACAAATGTTCCTTAGCTGCCTCCCAAGATGAGAACCAGAAGACCAACCACCTCAAGTGTATGTATACCAACGCACACAGCCTGGGGAACAAACAGGAGGAACTGGAGCTCCATGCCCAGTCAGAAAGTTATGATATCATAGGAATAACTGAAACATGGTGGGACAACTCACATGACCGGAGGATCACGATGGATAGCTATAGGCTGTTACATAAAGACAGGCAGGGAAGAAGAGGAGGAGGAGTCGCGCTCTATGTTAAGGAGAACCTTGAATGTATAGAAGTCAACTACGGTGATTGTGAAAGCCCTATTGAATGCCTCTGGGTCAAGATCAGAGGGGTTGTCTCCAAGGGGAATCTTACAGTAGGCATCTGCTACTGACCTCCAAACCAAGATGATAAGGCCAATGAAGCAATATTTGGGTCACTTAAGTAAGCTTTGGGTCAACAGAACCTGGTTCTTATGGGTGACTTCAACTACCCAGACATTTGTTGGAAGAACAATACAGCAGCTCACATATCATCCATCAAGTTCCTGGAATGCGTAGAGGACTGCTTCCTCATACAAATGTTAGCTGTGCCAACCAGGAATGAGGCACTGCTGGACTTGCTGCTCACAAACCAAGAAAACCTGCTTTGTAATATCTCGGTTAGTGATAACCTTGGCCGCAGTGATCACAATATTGTGGAGTTTGGGATCCTGCTGAGCACGCTGAAGGTTAGTACTAAGACAAAGGGGTTAGATTTTAGAAGAGAAAACTTCAGCTCACTCAGAGCTCAGTTGGGAGGGATTCCGTGGGAAGCTTCTATGGAGGATAAAGGAGCTAGCGAGTGCTGGGAGTTTTTCAAGAATGCTCTCCTGGAAGCACAAAAACAGTTCATCCCCTTTAAAGGTAAGGGAAGTAGGTGGAGCAAGAGACCCCCTTGGCTTAACTGCGAGCTTCTGAGTCTGCTCAAAACCAAAAGAGAAGCGTACCAGAGATGGAAAAGCAGATGAATACCTGTTGAGAACTACAAGGGCATTGCCAGGGTGTGCAGAGATGCAGTTAGAAAAGCAAAAGCTCAGCTTGAATTGAAATTGGCCAGAGATGTCAAAAACTACAAGAAAGGGTTCTTCAGGCACGTAAACAACAAGCGGAAACAGAAGGAAAATATTGGCCCACCGTTAAACAGGAGAGGTGAATTAGTCACCAACAACGCTGAAAAGGCAGAGGTTCTCAACACTTTCTTCACCTCTGTCTTTACCAGCACTGTTGGACCCCAGGCCTTGGGAACAAAAATCCAGGTTGATGCAAACACAGACCCACCATCAGTGAAGGAAGAGTTGGTCTGTGAACTATTACAGGAGCTTGACCCCTACAAATCGATGGGCCCTGACATTATCCACTCGAGGGTGTTAAGAGAGCTGGCTGATGTTGTTGTAAGGTCACTCTCCATAATCATTGAGAAGTTGTAGAGATTGGGGGACGTCCCAGAAGACTGGAAGAAGGCTAATGTCACCCCCATCTACAAGAAGGGCTTAAAGGAAGATCCAGGAAATTATAGACCCATCAGTCTTACTTCAGTCCCTGGGAAAGTTATGGAACGAATCCTCCTGGGGGCTATCACAAGTCAAATGAAGCACGTGATTGGGAAAAGCCAGCACAGATTCACCAAGGGCAAATCATGCTTGACAAACCTGATCACCTTCTACAACAAAGTAACCTGCTCAGTTGATGTGGGGCAAGCGGTGGACATTGTCTACCTGGATTTCTCCAAGGCTTTCGATATGGTTTCCCACAGCCTCCTCCTAGAGAAACTAATGTGTTACGATCTAGACAAGCGGTCTGTGCGGTGGGTGGGGAACTGGCTGACAGGCCGCACCCAGAGGGTGGTGGTAAATAGCTCCTTTTCAAACTGGCAACATGTCACAAGTGGGGTCCCCCAGGGATTGATATTGGGCCCAACGCTGTTTAATATCTTCATAAGTGATCTGGATGTTGGGATCAAGAGTACCCTGATGAAGTTTGCTGATGATGCCAAACTGAGCGGGGAAGTGGACACTTCGGAAGGGAGAGCCATCCTGCAGGAAGACCTGGATAGGCTGGAAGAGTGGGCTAACAAGAACCTTATGAAGTTCAACAAAGACAAATGTAAGGTCTTGCACCTGGGAAAACATAATCCAGGAACGCAGCACAGGCTGGGATCTACCCGGCTGGGGAGCAGCTCTGTGGAAAGGGACCTGGGGGTCCTGGTGGACAACAAGCTCAATATGAGTGAACAGTGTGCTGCTGCGGCAAAGAAAGCCAACAGGATGCTGGGTTGCATCAACAAGGGCATCACCAACAGAGATAAAGAAGTCATTATACCACTCTACTCAGTGCTTGTCAGGCCACACCTGGAATACTGTGTTCAGTTTTGGTCCCTGCAATACAAAAAAGATGTGGACAGGCTGGAGAGGGTCCAGAGAAGGGCCACAAAGATGATCAAAGGACTGGGAAGCCTGCCATATGAGGAAAGGCTGAGAGAACTGGGTTTGTTCAGCCTTGAGAAAAGAATGCTTAGGGGTATAGCGGATTGATGCACGGACTCCGATAGAGGATAAATCGAAGACCCTTTATTGAAATATTACATGGCTTATATACTTTCTAATTGTTTGTACATGCGCTACTGAGAGAACTCTTATTGGTTTATATGTCTTGTTCACGCGTCCTTCATGCGTCCCTTCAGCTAATACGATTGGCTGCCTTTTTGCAACTTTGCAGTTCCTTTCTTCACAACAAAAATCACGCGCTTGCCTATCTCCCTCCAATCCCATCCACCCCTGCTCCCGACACACAGCCTCCTTCCCTCGGACATGACCCAGACCCTCAGTACTTCAATCTTGTTAACCCTTTCACTCCCACTATGCCTAATTCCTCCTCAATTCCCCCTTTTTGTTTTTCAACAACATATATTTTTTGCACCATTTTCTGCAGCATTCCTTGGACACGTGACAATAAACAGGGTAAAAGCAGCAAGATACATAAAAATATACCAATAACCAATAACCCAGTTTTTAATAATGATTTAAGCCACCCGCTTATCTCAATCCACAAAGCAGGCGCTAACATTACTGGTGGTAGAATTACATTTACCTGCAGTTAGCACTCCACTTGCTTCTTTTTGTATTAACCCTACCTCATCTATAGGCAATCCTACAAGACATGTATGGAATGGTTGTTCCGGTTGTTCCCTGGATACACAAAAAGCAGTTTGATTCAGCGTTTGCGCTAAAGACACCCATATGTTGCTACTGTTCCAGGTTATCGTTGACATGGGGTTCGCTGCTGTTATGGTCGTCAGCGTCAGCAGTCCCCATGTCATTAGCAAGGGCAGGCTTGTCAGTGTCTTCTTGATTCTCTTTTTCAAGAGCCGGTCTTACACATCGAGCGGGGATCCAGCGTGGTCCTTGCTCTGTGGAGACACAAGCATATCCTCGACCCCATGTTATTAATGTATAAGGTCCTTCCCATTGTCCCAATTGTAGAGACCGTACCCACACTTTAACATCCTTGCTAGATACATCTATCTTGTCGGTTGAACCAAGACTTAAAAAATGTCGAACAATTGGTGGTCGCTGTTCCACTGCGGCCTCCCTAATATCTAAATAATTTAAGGTACAAACTGTTTTCCATAACCGTACTTGAGGGCTTTCTCCCACCATTCCCCCTTTTTGTTTTTCAAGCATATGTTTTAGGGTTTGGTGACTGCGTTCAACAATAGCCTGGCCTTGTGGGGAATGTGGAATGCCTGTTACATGTACTACACCCCATAGCTGTAAAAAGCGTTGGGTTTTCTGGCTAATGTACCCGGGCCCATTATCTGTTTTGATAGTAGATGGCACCCCCAGGTCTGCGAAAGCTGCAGTCCAGTGTCGAATGACATCTTTTGCTTTTTCTCCAGATTCTGCAGTTGCCCATAAAGCGCCCGAATAAGTATCGATAGAAACGTGCACCCATTTTTGTCTCCCAAATTCAGCTATATGAATGACATCTGTCTGCCATAATTGTAATGCGTAGAGACCTCGCGGATTTACCCCCGTTTGACGGACGGCAGCAAAAGATTGACAATCAGGGCACGCACGTACAATGGCGCGGGCTGTATCCCAAGAGAGGCCGAATTGTTTTCTTAGTGCTTTAGCTGACTGGTGAAAAAACTCATGGGATAGCTGGGCTTGTTTTATAGTTTGTGGTACTGGGGTTGCCCAAACTGGAGCGGTCAAGCGATCTGCTCTATGGTTACCTTCCGCGATAAAACCTGGTAGATTTGTATGGCTCCTGGTGTGTAGTACATAAAAATCGTTTTGCCTACGATTTAGCTCATACCATAATTGTTTAAATAAAGAGAACAGCTGTTCGTTATTAACATGTTTTAACCATGCTTTCTCTAATCGTTGGACTACCCCGCATACGTATTGTGAATCAGTCACTATATTCAATGGTTCACTCCATTTTTGGAATGCTTTTATGACTGCTACTAATTCCACTATTTGAGGAGTGCCTTGGAACACATGGATCTCTTCCTTCCAGTGTTCCTCTTCTTTCCAAACTATAACTGCTCGGCCCATTTTTCCTGACCCATCGGTAAACACAGGAATTCCAGAGACTGGTACAGGGCTGCATCTGGGTCGAGCAACTATTTCAATGTCTTTAAATGTCATAAATAATTTATGAGCTGGCATGTGGATGCTAAGTGTTCCCCCATAGCCTAGCAAAGCAGTTTGTAACGGTATGCTATTAGCTAAGCTCCAGTCCAAATGTTCTTTCGTCAATGGAATGTAAATTGTATGCACTTCCTCACCTCGTAACTGTACAGCACGTTTCCGCCCTTTACGGATTAACATCGCAAACATTTCCACTCTGGTAGTAATAGTTTTCACAGGCTGATATGGCAAAAACACCCATTCTATCAAAAGCAAAGGATCATTATTGGTTGCTACCCATTGCCCCAGTAGAGCTAACGGCTGGGTAATAGTGTTAATGATATAGAGCTGGAGGCCATACCCGTCATGCACGCGATGGGCTTGTCGTGACTGTATTGCTTGTTCGATGTGAGCCAAGGCCTCCTTCGCTTCGGGAGTCAGTATACGTTTGGAATCTAATGCGGAATCACCTCTTAATAGATCAAAGAGAGGTTGTAGTGTATCATTAGTGATTCCCAGCAAGGGTCGAACCCAATTAATGGCACCAAGTATTCTTTGTACATCATTTAGAGTGCTGACTTCCCACTTCAAGGCCACTCTCTGAGGTTCAACAGCATGTTCCATGATTTTCCACCCTAAGTAACGCCAGGGGAGTTCCTTTTGCACCTTCTCAGGTGCCACTTGTAATCCAAATTTCTGTAATGCTTGAACTGTATCTTTTACTACTAACTGTATATTATCTACAGAAGCTCCAGCAATAAGTATATCATCCATATAATGATATATTAGTATTTGTGGGTATTGTTCTCGAACCCCAGAGAGTGCTCTTGCGACATATATTTGACATATCGTGGGACTATTTTTCATGCCTTGAGGCAAGACCGTCCAATGATATCGTTGCATGGGTTCGCTGTTGTTAATTGAGGGAACCGAAAAAGCAAATCGAGGGCAGTCTTGGGACGCTAAAGGAATTGTAAAAAAGCAGTCCTTCAAGTCCATCACTATTATTGGCCAATTTGCAGGAATCATAGTAGGAGAAGGGAGTCCCGGCTGCAAAGCCCCCATGCTTTCGATCACTGCATTGATTTGCCTCAAGTCATGTAACAATCGCCATTTACCGCTTTTTTTCTTTATAACAAACACAGGGGTATTCCATGGACTTGTAGTTGGAACAATGTGACCTTGTTGTAACTGTTCTTGCACTAAATCATTCAGAGCGCGGATCTTTTCGTTTGTGAGGGGCCACTGATCCACCCAGACAGGCTCGTTAGTGAGCCATTGTAGTGGAATGGTAGGCCGCGCTTCAGTGACCCCATTAAAAATTCTGTGCACCGATAGTGACTCCCCAGGAGCTGAGAACATCTCGCCCCCAAAGAATCAGCGGTACGGCAACAACAAAAGGGCGAGTAGCTGAGACCTGGCCTTCAGGCCCAATGACTTGTATCATATATACGCTTTGATATGAAGTGGTGGTCCCTCCAGTACCAGATAGGGCAGAGGCAACTTCTTTTATTGGCCATCCTTGGGGCCATTTTGCTTTTGAAATTACTGTAACATCCGCTCCGGTATCTATCATGCCCTGTAGTTTGATAGTTCTAGGCATCCCTTGGCCATTACTTAAAGTACATGTTAACATAGGCCGTTGTGACTGTACTGTTTGGGCCCATAAGATCAAGGGCGTTCCTGTGGAGCCAAAGCCACCTTTTCCTCTTTTAACTGAGTCTGTCACTGGAACTTGACTTCTAAACGGTACAAGCTGCGCTATCCGGCTGCCTTTTGGAATGACAACTGGAGGAGAGGGAGTCCATATCATTGCTTGTATCTGGCCCTCATAGTCTGCATCGATGACTCCAGGGAGCACAAAGAGTCCTTTCAAAGTCACACTAGAACGTCCCAATAACAAGGCACTTAAACTGCCCCCCAGGGGTCCCCTTGCATTCAATGGCGCTCGGTGCACAGTCTGATCTTCTATTATTACTTCAGCATCTGTGGTGACATCCATTCTGGCGCTTCCTGCGGTTCGGCCTCGCAGGCCATTGCTGTTGTCATGGCTCGCCGAGGCACTTGTGTCTGTGCGCGCCACCGGCTCGCGCTGGTTCGGAAGTTTCCCTGAATTAATTTGCCATCTTTACCCCATTTGGAACGGCACTGATTAGCATAGTGACGCCCCTTCCCACATCGGAGGCAAACTCCAGGTCCTGAGTTTTGAATTTGATTTACGTTTGGGCAATTGCGCTTAAAATGTCCTGTCTTCCCACACCCAAAACAGGCTCTATTATCAAATCTCAAGGCTTCGAATGCGGAGGCCATGGCTTGAGCCTGATGTTCGAATGATCCAACCTTTTGACAGGCCTCCATCATTTCTACCAAGTTGGGATTGCGTAAAGTCTGTAACACCCTTTTACAATCTACATTTGCATTTTCTACAGCTAGCTTCATTAACAACACTTCCCTTGCTGCTTCATTTTCAACTTGCTTCTCTATTGCTTCTTTCAGCTTATCTATAAATGACATAAATGATTCAGCTATCCCCTGCTTTATAGAGACAAATGATTGAGTAGCCTTCCCTGTATCAGGAGTTTCAGCAGAGCTTGGTATGCCAACTGGCGAGACTGCTGCAGAATAGCAGGGTTCAATCTAGCCTGTAATTGCGGTGTCTGTACTGGTGCTTCCCCCATCAGCTGCGGTATTCCTGCACCTCGCAGGGGGTCGCCATCCGGCCGTTCAAGGTTAGTTACAGCGGCCATCTCACAGGCAGTCCGCCAATGTGCGTCAAACATTACCTTTTGTGTAGGTGAACATATTAACATGGATATCTGTTTAATATCATACGGGGGCAGTTCATAATTAAAAAACACGGTATTCAATAAACTCTGTACATATGGTGACCCAAGACCATAATCCATAACATTTTTTCGCAGTTCTTTCACTAGTTCAAATGGCAACCCCTGCCATTCTGCCCGCCCCTGAGCGTCTCGAATTACAGGACACGCTATGAGAGCAGCAATATCCTGATCGCTGCTTTTTTCGGCTTGTTGCCGCAACTCCTGCCAATGTTTCCTTGGATCATAATCTGTTTCAACACATTCAAAGTCCCCTCTATTTTTCTCCTTGTACAGGTCCTCTGCAAATGACAAATCCATATTCATAGGTGATGGTGGCAGTGGAAAATCGGGCGAGGGAGGTGCAGTGGGCGCTAGTCCGTTAGCTGTGGCAGCCGCCGCTTCTTTTTGTCTTTCTCTTACAGTGGCTGCTGCAGCAGCAGCTGTTACAGTGCGATCTGCCTTTAATTGCTTTAATGAGTCTGTAACTAAGCGCCATGCCGTTAACAAGCCCATAGCACTGGAATCCCCCCTGGTAGCCGCGTCCCATAAAACCTGTCCAGCTGTTTCCCATGTACATATTTCAAATATCTCAGTCAATTCTGGAGCTACGCCTCAGCCTTTAAGCCAGGCGAGCAGCATGTGCAGTTGCATCTCATTATACTTAATGCCGCGCTTTTCTAATATCTTCTTAAACATAGTTACCACCGATTTTTCTTCTGCAGACATTGTTGCCCCCATTGTCCCTGGCTGCTCACCTGATCTAGGTGATTACTTTGTCCGGACTTTTCAGCTCTCCAACCGCTGATTATACGTTCAGCCAGGCTCCGCTACCGGTCGCTCTTTCCCGTGATTCTGTCCCGCAGACTTCAAGTTTCTGTCCCGCAGACTTCAAGTCTCCTGTTCGGGCACCATTTATAGCGGATTGATGCATGGACTCCGATAGAGGGGTAAATCGAAGACCCTTTATTGAAATATTACATGGCTTATATACTTTCTAATTGTTTGTACATGCGCTACTGAGAGAACTCTTATTGGTTTATATGTCTTGTTCATGTGTCCTTCATGCGTCCCTTCAGCTAATACGATTGGCTATCTTTTTGTAACTTTGCAGTTCCTTTCTCCACAACAAAAATCACGCGCTTGCCTATCTCCCTCCAATCCCATCCACCCCTGCTCCTGACACACAGCCTCCTTCCCTCGGACATGACCCAGACCCTCAGTACTTCAATCTTGTTAACCCTTTTCACTCCCGCTATGCCTAATTCCTCCTCATAGGGGAGACCTTATCACCATGTTCCAGTATTTAAAGGGTGACTACAAAGAAGATGGAGACTCCCTTTTTACAAGGAGTCACATGGAAAAGATGAGGGGTAATGGGTACAAGTTACTCCTGGGGAGATTTCGACTGGACACAAGAGGAAAATTTTTCACAATGAGAACAATCAGCCATTGGAATAATCCCCCCAGGGAAGTGGTGGATTCCCCAACATTGGACACTTTTAAGATTCAGCTGGACAGGGTGCTGGGCCATCTTGTCTAGACTGCGCTTTTGCAAAGGTTGGACAAGATAATCCTGAAGGTCCCTTCCAACCTGGTATTTATGATTCTACGATTCTATGAATTTGCTCCATTCTTTTATGTCAAGAAATACAATTGTTGAGTGTGTTCCTCAGCATTAGTACTTCGACTGTTCCAAATGAAGGGTTGAGAAACTGGGGAAAGTGTATGTATTGGGTTTACGTGGCAAGGTTTTGGTAGCAGGGGGGGCCGCAGGGGTGGCTTCTCTGAGAAGACACCAGAAGCTGCCCCCATGTCAGACAATTTCACCTGGCTCCAAGATGGACCTGCCACTGGCCAAAGCTGAGCCAATCAGCTACGTTGGTAGTGCCTCTGTGATAACATATTTAAGAAAGGGTAAACAACACTGCACAACAGCAGCTGGGAGAGAATATGTGAAGACAATATGTGTGAGAAACAACTATGCAAACACCAAGGTCAGTGATGAAGGAGGGGGAGGAGGTGCTCCAGGCGCCAGAGCAGAGATTCCCCTGCAGCCTGTGGTGAAGACCATGGTGAAGCAGGTAGTCCCCCTGCAGCCCATGGAGGACCATGGTAGAGCAGATATCCACCCTGCAGCCCATGGAGGACCCCATGCTGGAGCAGGTGGATGTGCCCTGAAGGAAGCTATGACCCCGTGGAGAGCCCACGCTGGAGCAGGCTCCTGGCAGGACCTGTGACCCCGTGGGGGGCCCATGCTGGAGCAGTCCATTCCTGAAGGACTGCACTCCGTGGAAAGGACCCATGCTGGAGCAGTTTGTGAAGAACTGCAGCCTGTGGGAAGGACCCATGTTGGAGAAGTTTGTGGAGGACTGTCTCCCGTGGGTGGGACCCCACGCTGGAGCAGGGGAAGAGCATGAAGAGAAAGGAGTGGCAGAGACAAAGCATTATGAACTGACTGCAACCCCCATTCCCCATCCCCCTGCACTGCTCTTGGGGGGAGGAGGTAGAAGAGTTGGGAGTGAAGTTAAGCCCGGGAAGAAGGGAGGGATGGGGGAAAGGTGTTTTAAGATTTGTTTTTGTTTCTCACTATCCTACTCTGTTATCAATTGACAATAAATTAAATTAATTTCCCCAAGTTGAGTCAGTTTTGCCCATGACAGTAACTGGTAATCTCCCTGTCCTTATCTCGACCCACGAGCCTTTTCGTTGTATTTTCTCCCCCTGTACAGCTGAGGAGGGGGAGTGATAGAGCGGCTTGGTTGGCATCTGGCGGCCAGCCAAGGTCAACCCACCACAATGTACCTCACAAAAGTATTTTAAGACCCCCAAAGGAGTTTTAACATTACCCTGGCAAAAGACATCAGTCAGGAAAACTATCCCCCCAAACATTATTTGAATTTAATGATTCAGATTTTGGACCTTGCAAGTTTCCAGGACCTCTTTTCAGGCCATCACAGTTAATATGATAATCTGCTGCAGGAGCATTCTTGTCTAAAAATAGGTGTCCTTAAATATTGATATAATGGTGTTATCTAGAGCAGAATTCTTTTGATGTGACCTGCCTTTCAAGTGAATGCTTTTTCCTTGCCAGATAGTGATACCTAAGAATTGCCAAATTGGGTCAGATGAAAGGTCCATCATACACGCATCCTATGTGTGAAAAAAGGCCAGTAGCAGATGCTCTGGAAAAAAAGCAATAGGGCATATAAGAAATCATTTGTCCCCTCAGATTTCCTTCCAGCTTCATCCCCACAGCAATTTAGTGACTTTCCATGCTAGAGATTGCATCCAGACAGTTATGCTTAATAGGCACCAACAGGTCTATCCTCTGATTCCTCTTTTAACATATTTATACATTCAGTCTTCTGTGGGAATACTTCTATAGTCTTCATTTTTATATGTTCCATGAAAGAATATTTCCTTCTATTTGTTTTAAACTTGCAGCTTGAGACATCCATTGGTAGCCCACTCTTTCTTGTGAGAAACAATGAATCATCTTAGTGCCATTCATCATTTTATAGGTCTCTGTCATGTCACCTCTCATCCAACCAGTAGCATTCTAGACTATTTTGCATGTAACCACTCCCACACCTCTGATCATGCATGTGGTCCTTCTTGGTGGTATTTCTGTATCCTTTCAGAGATGATTGACCATAACTCTGTGCAGTATTCAAGAAATTAGATTTAGACAATGGACAAATGGTGATTTCTATCTAGTTCCTTTTCGATTAAGTCCAAATATTCTATTTGCTTTTCAGGCTGACACTGACCATTAAACTGGTGACCACAGGGAACTATTCAAGTGATTCCAAGTTACATACTTGTTTTCAAAAACAAATGTAACCAAAACATATAGTTTACTAAAATTTATGGCTGCTGGTAAAATGTTATTTACATCTCTGTTATTCCTAAGACATCTTAAATTATAGCATACTCATAGAGCTGTCTAGATTGGAAATTATAAAAATTAAAAGAATATCAAATGTCATTCCAGTGTGTATTTTTTTGCCATGGTAACACAATGTTAACTGAGTAGGTTAAGCTACAAATTACATACTCAGCTATTTAAAGACCTCAGTGAAATAAAGTCACTTAATCAAGCTTATCATTGCTTGTCCAATGTAACCAAGACAACCCTATTAAACCCAAAATAAAAGTGTTGAATGTTTATGTTGTCTCTATTCAAACAGAATTCTGTATGCTCTAGTATATCAAACACAGCCAATCAAAGAACATTACTCATGGTTACAGGCTATGTTTTGCAGCCATGTTAAAAAGAGATCAGTTTTCGTTTGCAAATGCTCCACACTGTATGTTTTCCACATCACTTAGAATATGTTAAAGCTTAATCTTTTCAAATATATCCTTTCATATGCTAGATGCCCATCAACTGCACACCTCTTAGGCAACAACAAAACCAGATATGCTGAAAAGTACATTCCTGGGTTTTCTACTTCTAACACAAAATTATATGTGTGGAATACAATTTTAAGCCTTGGCTTTTGCCAAGAAATAACTTACAAATGTATAGCACCATCCATCACGAAGTAACCTGAAGTGTTATTCTACAAACAGTAATACAGATCACTGCTTATTCCACAGATACCCTTGCTCTTGGCAGTAGAGTTTTGTGGTCCCAGTCAAATTCTGCATTCATTTTCTATCTAGAAAATTGCCTTACCAGAAACCGAACCGCCCCCCCCACCCCTTTTACCAAATGAAAATGCAAAAATTTAAAGAGACCTGGCAAAGCCATAGTGCAGCATTCAGGAATACACCTCTAAAAAGCCAAAGAGGAACTATCCACTTCAATTTAACTGTGAATATAATCATGGAAATATTTTGTTCCTGTTAGAAAAACCTTATAGCTTTAACACATTACCTTTTATTAGCATGAACAGTTTATACTACGTCGTGGTTTAGCCCCAGCCAGCAGCTAAGCACCATGCAGCTGCTCGCTCACTCCCGCCCCAGTGGGATGGGGGAGAGAATCGGAAGAGCAAAAGTAAGAAAACTCGTGGGTTGAGATAAGAACAGTTTAATAATTGGAACAAAATAATAGTAATAACAATAATTAATTGTAATGAGAAGGAAAACAACAAGAGAGAGAGAGGAACAAAACCCAAGGGAGGGAAAAAAAAAAAAATGATACAACAGCTCACCACCCACTGACCGACGCCCAGCCAGTCCCCCAGCAGCGATCGCTACCTCCCGGCCAACTCCCCCCAGTTTATATACTGGGCATGACATCATATGGTATGGAATAGCCCTTTGGTCAGTTTGAATCAACTATCCTGGCTGTGCCCCCTCCCATTTCTTGGGCACCTGGCAGAGCATGGGGAGCTGAAAAAGTCCTTGACAAGTGTAAACACCGCTTAGCGACAGCCAAAACATCAGCGTGTTATCAATATTATTCTGATACTAAAATCCAAAACACAGCACTATACCAGATACTAGGAAGAAAATTAACTCTATCCCAGCAGAAACCAGGACAGTATCCACCCCTTATTCTATACCATTTACGTCATGCCCAGGTTCTACCCTAATACAATTAATCACCACCACTTTTCCTGTCTCTTGATATATATATATATACAGCTATCATTCCCTTGGTCTATGGGCCATCCTTCTAAAATGATCGTTAAGTTCATTTAGTCCATGACTTTGGGCTCCATCTTTCATAATAGTCCTTCAGGGCAGGAGAGATGGTGTGTGGTGTTGGATTGTTGCATGCTGAAGCCAGTTCTGGTTCCATCGCTACTGCACTTTGCTAGGTTTTCATCGAAGTTCATTCTTCACTAATCTGGGTGATCCTTACTGAAATACCATTGATATGGTGTAGAGTAACCATAAAAGTGATGACATACAGTATTATACAGCAATTAACATCATACCATTTAGTTCATTGGCTATTCTCACCCAAAATCAAATCACCTTGAGGTACACATCAGACTTCCCCATCCTCTTGCATTACCCACCAAGTGCACCCAGGTCCTTGAGCAAAAGCAATCCCACGAATGGGCTTGCCTTTGCCCGAGGCAGGAGTAACCCAGACTGTCTTCCCCAGCATGTTTTTTATGTGTACTACAGGGACCTTATCCCCTTCTACAGTGCATAAATGTTATGATTGGGCAGGGCCAGCTCAATTGGTAGATCCCCTAGTGTTAACTAACCAGGTGGCCTTTGCTAAATGTGTATCCCAATGTTTGAATGTCCCACCACCCATTGCTCTCAGTGTAGTCTTTAACAGTCCATTGTATCATTCAATTTTCCCAGAGGCTGGTGCATGACAGGGGATGTGATATACCCACTCAATGCCATGCTCTTTGGCCCAGGTGTCTATGAGGTTGTTTCGGAAATGTGTCCCATTGTCTGGCTCAATTCTCTCTGGGGTGCCATGTCGCCATGGGACTTGCTTTTCAAGGCCCAGGATAGTGTTCCGGGCAGTGGCATGGGGCACAGGATATGTTTCCAGCCATCCGGTGGTTGCTTCCACCATTGGAAGCACATGGCGCTTGCCTTGGCGGGTTTGTGGGAGCGTGATATAATCGATCTGCCAGGCCTCCCCATATTTATATTTCAGCCATTGTCCTCCATACCAGACAGGCTTTAACCACTTGGCTTGTTTGATAGCAGGGCATGTTTCACATTCATGGATAACCTGTGCAATAGTGTCCATGGTCAAGTCCACCCCTCGATCACGAGCCCATCTATATGTTGCATCTCTTCCTTGATGGCCTGAGGTGTCATGGGCCCACCTAGCTATAAATAATTCACCCTTATGTTGCCAGTCCAGATCCACCTGAGCCTCTTCAATCTTAGCAGCCTGATCCACCTGCTGTTGCTTTGATGTGCTTCAGTGGCCTGACTCTTGGGTACATGAGCATCTACGTGACGTACTTTTACAACCAGGTTCTCTACTCGGGCAGCAATATCTTGCCACAATGCAGCAGCCCAGATGGGTTTGCCTCTGCTCTTCCAGTTGCTCTGCTTCCATTGCTGCAACCACCCCCACAGGGCATTTGCCACCATCCATGAGTCAGTATAGAGACAGAGCACTGGCCACTTTTCTCATTCAGCAATGTCTAAAGCCAGCTGAATGGCTTTTACTTCTGCAAATTGGCTTGATTCACCATCTCCTTCAGCAGTTTCTACCACTTGTCGTATAGGACTCCATACAGCAGCTTTCCAGCTCCAATGCTTTCCTACAATACGACAGGACCCATCAGTGAACAGGGCATACTGCTTCTCATTTTTTGGTAGTTTATTGTACAGTGGGGCCTCCACAGCACGTCACCTCCTCCTCTGGCGATATTCTGAAATCTTTGCCTTCCGGCCAGTCCATGATCACTTCCAAGATTCCTGGGCGATTGGGGTTTCCTATCCGAGCCCATTGTGTGATCAGTGCAACCCACTTACTCCACGTAGCATCAGTTGCATGATGTGTAGAGGGAACCCTCCATTTGAACATCCAGCCCAGCACCAGCAGTCGGGTTGCCAGTAGGAGTTGTGCTTCCGTACCAACCACTTCTGAAGCAGCTCGAACCCCTTCATATGCTGCCAATATCTCTTTTTCAGTTGGAGCATAGCAGGCCTCGGATCCTCTGCATCCCCAACTCCAAAACCCTAAGGGTCGACCTCGAGTCTCCCCTGGTGCTTTCTGCCAGAGGCTCCAGGAAGGGCCATTCTCTCCGGCTGCAGTGTAGAGCACATTCTTTACATCTTGCCCTGCTCGGACTGGTCCAAGGGCTACTGCATGAACTATCTCCCGTTTAATTTGTTCAAAGGCTTGTCGTTGCTCAGGGCCCCATTTGAAATTGTTCTTCTTCCGGGTCACTTGGTAGAGAGGGCTTACGATCAGACTGTAATTTGGAATATGCATTCTCCAAAAACCCACAACGCCTAAGAAAGCTTGTGTTTCCTTTTTGCTAGTTGGTGGGGACATGGCTGTTATTTTGTTGATCACATCCATTGGGATCTGACGACGTCCATCTTGCCATCTTATTCCTAAAAACTGGATCTCCTGTGCAGGTCCCTTGACCTTACTTTGTTTTATGGCAAAGCCGGCTTTCAGGAGGATTTGGACTATTTTCTTCCCTTTCTCAAAAGCCTCTTCTGCTGTATTGCCCCACATGATAATGTCATCAATATATTGCAGATGTTCTGGAGCTTCGCCCTGTTCCAGTGCCATCTGGATCAGTCCATGGCAAATGGTGGGGCTGTGTTTCCACCCCTGGGGCAGTCGATTCCAGGTGTACTGAACGCCCCTCCAAGTGAAAGCCAACTGTGGCCTGCACTCTGCTGCCAAGGGGATTGGGAAAAACGCATTAGCGATATCACTTGTAGCATACTATTTGGCTGCTTTTGACTCCAGTTTGTATTGAAGTTCCACCATGTCTGGTATGGCAGCACTCAGCGGCAGCGTGACTTCATGTCACTTCTTGTGGCAGATAACTTCCTGATGCAGCTGGTGAGCGAGCCAACTAGGGAAGGTACCCCGCTGGACCTGTTGTTCACGAACAGAGAAGGACTTTTGAGCGATGTGATGGTTGGAGGCTGTCTTGGGCAGAGCGACCACGAAATGATAGAGTTTTTGATACATGGAGAAGCGGCAAGGGGGGTCAGCAAAACTGCCACCTTAGACTTCCGGAGGGCGGACTTCGGCCTGTTTAGGAGACTGGTCGAGAGAGTCCCCTGGGAAGCAGACCTAATGGGCAAAGGGGTCCAGGAAGGCTGGACATTCTTTAAGGAGGAAGTCCTAAAGGCACAAGAGCGGGCTGTCCCCAGGTGCCAAAAGAGGAGCCGGCGGGGAAGAAGACCGGCCTGGCTGACTAGAGAGCTCTGGCTCGAACTCAGGAGAAAGAGGAGAGTCTGTGACCTCTGGAAGAAGGGGCAGGCAACTCAGGAGGACTACAAAGGTGTAGCAAGGCTGTGCAGGGAGAAAATTAGAAGGGCCAAAGCTGAGCTAGAGCTCAATCTGGCTGCTGCTGTAAAAGACAACAAAAACCACTTCTTCAAATACATTAGCAGCAAAAGGAGAGCTAAGGAGAATCTCCAGCCCCTAGTAGACGGGGGAGGAACCGCAGTGACCAAGGATGAGGAAAAGGCTGAAGTACTTAATGCCTTCTTTGCCTCAGTCTTTAATAGCAGGGCCAATTGTTCTCTGGGTACCCAGCCCCTGGAGTTGGAAGATAGGGACGGGGACCAGAATGGAGCCCCCATAATCCAGGGGGAAATGGTGAGTGACCTGCTGCACCACTTAGACACTCACAAGTCTATGGGGCCTGATGAGATCCACCCGAGAGTACTGAAGGAGCTGGCAGAAGAGCTCACCAAGCCGCTTTCCATCATTTACCAGCAGTCCTGGCTAACTGGGGAGGTCCCTGCTGACTGGAGATTAGCTAATGTGACGCCCATCTTCAAGAAGGGCCGGAAGGAGGACCTGGGGAACTACAGGCCTGGCAGCCTGACCTCGGTAGTGGGGAAGCTGATGGAGCAGATCATCCTGAGTGCTATCACACGGCATGTAGAGAATAACCAAGGGATCAAGCCCAGCCAGCATGGGTTGAGGAAAGGAAGGTCCTGCTTGACCAACCTGATCTCCTTCTATGACAAGGTGACCCGCCTAGTGGATGAGGGGAAGGCTGTGGATGTTGTCTATCTAGACTTCAGTAAAGCCTTTGACATGGTTTCCCACGGCATTCTCCTGGAGAAACTGGCTGCTCATGGCTTGGACGGGCGTACTCTTCGCTGGGTAAAGAACTGGCTGGACGGCCGGGCCCAAAGAGTGGTGGTGAATGGAGTTTACTCCGGTTGGCGGCCGGTCACAAGCGGTGTTCCCCAGGGCTCTGTGTTGGGGCCAGTTCTGTTTAACATCTTTATCAATGATCTGGACGAGGGGATCGAGTGTACTGTCAGTAAGTTTGCAGATGACACCAAGTTGTGTGGGAGTGTTGATCTGCTTGAGGGGAGGAAGGCTCTACAGAGGGACCTGGACAGGCTGGATGGATGGGCCGAGGTCAATTGTATGAGGTTTAACAAGGCCAAGTGCAAGGTCCTGCACTTGGGCCACAGCAACCCCATGCAACGCTACAGGCTTGGGGAAGAGTGGCTGGAAAGCTGCCAGGCAGAAAAGGACCTGGGGGTGTTTGTTGACAGCCGGCTGAATATGAGCCGGCAGTGTGCCCAGGCAGCCAAGAAAGCCAATGGCATCCTGGCTTGTATCAAAAATAGCGTGGCCAGCAGGACTAGGGAAGTGATCGTGCCCCTGTACTCGGCACTGGTGAGGCCGCACCTCGAATACTGTGTTCAGTTTTGGGCCCCCCACTACAAGAGGGATATTGAGGTGCTGGAGCGTGTGCAGAGAAGGGCAACGAAGCTGGTGAAGGGTCTGGAGCAGAAGTCTTATGAGGAGCGGCTGAGGGAGCTGGGACTGTTTAGCCTGGAGAAAAGGAGGCTGAGGGGAGACCTTATTGCTCTCTACAACTACCTGAAAGGAGGTTGTAGAGAGGTGGGGGTGGGTCTCTTCTCCCAGGTAACAAGTGATAGGACAAGAGGAAATGGCCTCAAGTTGCGCCAGGGGAGGTTTAGACTGGATATTAGGAAATTTTTCTTCACTGAAAGGGTTATCAAGCATTGGAACAGGCTGCCCAGGGAAGTGGTTGAGTCACCATCCCTGGAGGTATTTAAAGGACGTTTGGATGAGGTGCTTAGGGACATGGTGTAGTGGTGGTTTTGGCAGTGTTAGGTTTATGGTTGGACTCGATGATCTTAAAGGTCTTTTCCAACCTATATGATTCTGTGATTCTGTGATTCTGTGATTCATTCAGGCCACGATAGTCTACTGTTAGTCTCCACTCTCCATTAGACTTTTGCACTGGCCATATAGGACTGTTAAAGGGTGAGTGAATCTTACTGATCACTCCTTGGCTCTCCAGTCGACGAATCAGCTTATGGATGGGAATCAGGGAGTCTCCGTTGGTACGATATTGCCTCCGGTGCACCGTTGTAGTAGCGATTGGCACCTGTTGTTCTTCGACCCTCAGCAACCCCACAACAGAAGGGTCCTCTGAGAGACCAGGCAAGGTAGACAGCTGTTTCATTTCCTCCGTCTCCAAGGCAGCTATACCAAAAGCCCACCGGTACCCTTTTGGGTCCTTGAAATACCCTCTTCTGAGGTAGTCTAGGCCAAGGATGCACGGAGCCTCTGGACCAGTCACAAAATGGGGTGCTTTTGCCACTCATTCCCAGTTAGGCTCACTTTGGCCTCCAATACAGTTAGCTGTTGGGATCCCCCTGTCACTCCAGAAATACGGATGGGTTCTGCCCCTATATAGCTTGATGGCATTAGGGTACACTGTGCACTGGTGTCTACTAGAGCCTTATACTCCTGTGGGTCTGATGTGCCAGGCCATCGAATCCACACAGCCCAGTAAACCCGGTTGTCCCTTTCCTCCACCTGGCTGGAGGCAGGGCCCCCCCTAATCCTGGTCATAGTATTCATTACCCATTTCTTATATATACAAGTCAGGAGTTTCTTCATTAAAATCCGGAGTAAGATCAGCCCTTTGACTCTGTCTGGGGAACTGTCCACTGGAAACCAGAGCAGCAATTTTCCTGGCAGAACCCCCTTTGGTGATTGTTTTTCCTTGCAACTCACGTACCCGTGCCTCTAGGGTTGAGGTAGGTTTTCTATCACGCTTCCTCATGTCCTCTCCGTGGTGTCACGGATGGAGTGAGGGTGCACTTTACTCGTAAGAGAGAAGTAAAAATATAGTTTATTGATACAGAATAGGGAGTTAACAAAGTTCAATGCGACAGTGTTTTAACAAGATTCGATGGCGAGGCACATTTGATTATTTACTGCATAGAGGACAGGGTCAGACAAAACTGTCAGGGAGACCCTCCCGTTGAGTCATGAGGTTTGGAAAGGATCCCCTTGCTTTCTAAACCCCTTCTCAGAGAGGAGTCTAGGTGCGGCTAGATCCAGTCCTAGCCCCAGACTTGGTCAACAGTTTATGTCTAAAGGATTATATGTGCGCACTCAATCCTTTATATAACTTAGCTAAGATTTCAAAGTTTATCATGCTATTAGTCACTTACCGAGGATCTGTTGCGGCAAGGAATCTCTCAACCTCGAGGAGTAACCTTGAGAGGCGTCCCTGCTCAAGGGGAGATCCTGGCGTGCAGCCCGCTGCCGTGCAGGAGAGCTCAAGGGGCCCTGGGCTGTCCACTATTTAAGGAGTAAGATGATTGACTTATGGTCTTATTTGCATATCAGCAAGAGGTTTAGATCCCTGCTTCAGGCAGCCCTTGGCTACTTTGTTGCCATTCGTCCCCAAGGTCCAGCATAAGCTGGATGCAGCTATCAGGACGACTCCCACTGATGGTTACTGCTTGTGCAGGGAGCGGGGGGGATGGGGGGGGAGCACACCACCACACATGGTCACACAGGTAAAACTACAGGGTGCCCCGTGGTGTGTACCCTCTATATCCTCTCTCTTGAGCAGAAGAACGCTGACTCCTAATGGCTGAGACACTGGTCCGTACAGGTGGAAAGTAGGACCTATCCTCTTCAAGTTGCTGGACCTCCCAGGACAGTTTCTCCACAACTGACATGAGGGACGAAAAGATACATTCTTCGTATTCCCAGAGTTGGCTAGCCACTTCATCCACTGTTGGACCATCTCCATCTTTCCAGGTCAGTATTGCCAATGAGTTGGCATACGACGCTGGTGCGCTCCATACCAACTTCCGCCACGTAGGTTGTGTGCACTGGACCTCATCTGGATGTTTGGATAACTGCTCATTGTTCAGGTCACCACAAACCACCTCCAGCATGGCTAATTCCCTCAGGTACTGGATACCTCACTCCATGGTGGTCCACTTGCTTGGGCGATATATAGCATCTTCCTTGAAGGAATATATTTCCTTCATACCTGACAGGAGCTGCCTCCAGATGCTGAGGACTAGTGCCCCTTTTCCAATTGCTTTGTCAATGCCCCCTTCCCTAGTGCTGTGGTTTAGCTCCTGTTGGCAACTAAGCACCACACAGCCGCTTACTCACCCTCCCCCCCCGGTGGGATGGGGGAGACAATCGGAAGAGCAAAAGTAAGAAAACTCGTGAGTTGAGATAAGAACAGTGTAATACTTTGAACAAAATAAAAAATGATAATACTAAATTGTAATAAGAAGGAAAACAACAAGAAAGTGAGAGAGGAACAAAACCCAGGGGATAAAAAAACCAGTGATATAATGATGATTTCTTGTGCACCTGGTAGAGCACGGGAAGCTGAAAAGTCCTTGACCAGTGTAAACACCACTTAGCAACAGCCAAAACATCAGCGTGTTAGCAATATTATTCTTATACTAAAATCCAAAACACAGCACTATACCAGCTACTAGGAAGAAAATTAACTGTATCCCAGCAGAAACCAGGGCACCTAGAAAGGGATCCCAGCTGTTTGGCTTCCCTACCCTCTAATTCCAGGCCACTGGCTCGTTATCCCAGCATTGGAGCAGCCAGGTGACAACGTGCTCGCCTGGACGATGGCTGAAATTTTTTCGCATATCTCACAGCTCACTCAGGGATATGGATCGGGTCGTTTGCATCTCGTCCACGCGTTCTTCCACTTCCTCTCCTTGTGTTGGCCCTGCTTTTTCATCATCTCGTTCTAAACGACCTGACTTTTGCTTCCAAAATTTCTTCTTGTGAATAGGGGCGACTGATACCAACATGGGTTGGTTCCCTGGTTGAACCGCAGTGCCTGTCACAGGTGGGGCTGGAGCAGCCGCAGTGCTTGTCGCATGGGTGGCTGGAGTGGCTGTGGTGCCTGTGGCAGAGGAGGCTGGAGTAGCCATGGTGTCTGTTGTTTTGTCATCAGATCCGAATACCTTCTCTACCCCTTGAGGGTTCTGAATAGTGTTGAACAGGGCTTGGTAGGCATGGGCCAGGCCCCAGCACATTGCAGTGATTTGTGTCTCTTTGGAATTGCCAGGGTGACAACATACTTTTCCCAAATATTCTACTAATTTTTCAGGGTTCTGCAATTGTGCAGGGGTGAAGTTCCAAAACACTGGAGGTGCCCACCCTCCTAGGCATTTGCCCATGCTATCCCACACACCCTGCCATTCATAACTATCCAGCCTTGGGCAGATCTCTGGATGATATTCTTAAATTGCTTACTAACCCTGGACAAGATCGAAACAATATTCCCAAGCAATACCAATAGAAGTATCTTAACTACCAAAGGATGTTCAACGTACTGAAAAGTTACTGTAATGAAGGAGGAAACATCATAGAAGAAGGAAGCGAAGGTGCCATTTTGTATTTCCTCCATAAAAAACCTCTCACAGGAAGAAGTATAAGCTTCCTCTCACAGGAAGAAGCTAATTGTCTCCACGAGGTGGTACCCGAAGTACAGTAATGGCTTCAGTACAAAACTCAGACACCAAATCAAGCTCAAGGGCACTGTTTTAATAACAAATCTCACAGGCAAAACATCACTAATCACTGCAGAGCACAGCAAACTGCAAAAACCAACACCAATCTTTAAAATGTACAGCAAAAAATGAGCATGGTGCAGATCAGGTAAACCAATATCGAGAACAGATGAATCAATATTGTGACCCACAACTACTAACAGATCTAAATTCCTTAATAATATGCTCTGGTTAACCTCTTATTATCTCAAACCCTTTGAGTCCCATGTTAGGCACCAAAAAGGACTGTTGTGATTTAGCTTCAGTCAGCAACTATGCACCGCACAGCCCCTCGCTCACCCTCCCCCCCGGTGGGATGGGGGAGAGAATCGGAAGAGCAAAAGTAAGAAAACTCGTGGGCTGAGATAAGAACAGTTTAATTATTGGGAAAAAGAATAAAAAAAATGTATAATAATAATAACAACAACAACAACAACAACAACAACAACAAATTGTAAAGAAAAGGAAAACAACAAAAGAGAGAGAGAGAGAGGAGAGAGAGAGAGAGAGAGAACAAAACCCAGGGCAGAAAAAACAAGTGATGCAACTGCTCACCACCTGCTGACCGATGCCCAGACAGTCCCTAAGCAGTGATCGCTTCTCTCCCATCAACTCTCCCTAGTTTATATACTGAGCATGACATCATATTGTATGGAATAGCCCTTTGGTCAGTTTGGATCAACTATCTTGGCTGTGCCCCTTCCCAGCTTCTTGTGCACCTGGCAGAGCATGGGAAGCTGAAAAAGTCCTTGACTAGTGTAAACATTACTTAGCAACAACTAAAACATCAGTGTGTTATCAATATTATTCTCATCCTAAATCCAAAACACAGTGCTATACCAGCTACTAGGAAGAAATTGATGCCTATCACAGCCGAAAACAGGAGAGTTGTCTACTTTATCTTTACAAAACATGTCACGGGAACACAAGTGACTATTGTAGACAGTTAAGGACTCCCTTTTCCTCCTGTCCTAATGGACATCTTCTGCAGCATGCACCCTTTCAAGGATTCAGACCCAATCCAGAAAATCATTTAAGCACCTATTTAATTTTAAGTATGTGAATAATCCCACTGACTACATAGTGAATACTTATGCTTAAATTTAAGCATATGTTTAAGGTAAGGCTAATGAGGGCCTACAATGAAGCATTAATAAAAGCCGTACTACAGAGAAATGTGTCGCTTTCATCAACAGCAAGTGTTACAGCATCTAGGTTTTCTTTGGAAATCATCCATCTCTTTAAAAAACAAGCCCAAACTTGGTTAGTTTGTAAAATCTTTCTATTCAATCACGAATGTGTTTACATTGGAGTTCCAAAAAGGATGTTTTAATGTAAAGATACAGATAGAAGTTGAGGCTAGGCAGTGTTCATGATCCACAGAAGCTTCATGAAGCTTTCTGTAATGAATAGTCCCCTTCCCCAAATCCTCTTCTGAACAAAAGCAATTGTTGATTCCCCTATCTTTGGTTTGTTTATCTGGCTTAGAGGATGAGAAAGCAAATACTGCAGACCAATTTATCCAACATTCTGCAATAGTTTCCATAAAGCCACTTTCAGATGTAAAGAGCCCAGGATTTATAACTATTTATTAGTTTTAATACCCATGCTGTGGAGCCATCACAGGTAAATTCTGCTTTTTCTTGTATTGGTCCATATTTCTTTATGGTGAGCTAGTCTTAAAGAGAGCTGCCAGAGAGGACTAATAGATTAAAGCTTTCGATATTCCCACTGAGTTGAAGAGTCAAGATGGCTCATACCAAATGATGAATACATTCTTCCAGTCCATAAGGAGTGTTACATGTAGGGCTTCTGCATGTGACTGAGAGCCACATGACCACTCAAAGTGCAAAAATGAAATGAAAAATTAGTTCAAATGGTGCCTACACATTTGGGATCTCTAAGGTTGAGCATAGCAAGTGCAGAGCCTAAGGTCCAAACTCCCAATGACACACACGCACACACACATCATAATATTCATAAATTCAGAATCTTATTTGACAGAAAATAAAATAAAGGAACACGAATGTACAAACATACATATTTTGTTTTAGGGTTCCTTAAAAATAGTTAATGGCAAAACAAGATTTCTACTACAAAAAAAGAGTCATATCTTTAGTCAGTCATTTGCTAATTTAGCAACTCTCAATTTCATCAAATAGGGGCTATATCCCCAGGAATTCCTCTGACATAGGGGCCCCCCAAAATCTGAAAATTACCCAATTACAAATTAAAGAAACTTACAGCAACGATGACTGACTAAACAGAGACATCTCTGAGAGCATCAGGAAAAGAGAAGGAAAGAGTCTGTGTGTGAGAGAGAGGGAAAGCACTTCACTTTCTGTCCTGGTTTCGGCTGGGATAGAGTTGATTTCCTTCCTAGTGGCTGGTGTAGTGCTGTGCTTTGGATTTTAGTGTGAGAATAATATTGATAACAGGCGGATGTTTTGGCTGTTGCTAAGCGGTATTTACACTAGTCAAGGACTTTTTTTTCAGCTCCCCATGCTCTGCCAGGTGCCCAAGAAGCTGGGAGGGGACACAGCCAGGATTGTTGATCCAAACTGACCAAAGGGCTATTCCATACCACATGACGTCATGCTCAGTATATAAAGCTGGGGAAGAAGAAGGAAGGGGGGACATTCAGAGTGATGGCGTTTGTCTTCCCAAGTAACCATTAAGTGTGATGGAGCCCTGCTTTCCTGGAGATGGCTGAACACCTGCCTGCCCATGGGAAGGAGTGAATGAATTCCTTGCTTTGCTTTGCTCGCGCACGCAGTTTTTGCTTTCCCTATTAAACTGTCCTTATCTCAACCTACAAGTGTACTCACTTTTGCTCTTCCGATTCTCTTCCCCATCCCACTGTGGGGGGAGTGAGCGAGCGGCTGCGTGGTGCTTAGTTGCCGGCTGGGGCTAAACCACGACAGTTCTTTTTGGCACCCAACGTGGGGCTCGAAGGGTTTGAGATAACGGCAGATTTGATTGGAATGTGCTAGATGATAGAATTTATAGCTGTTATTGCTGTTTAGCTATTAATCAGCAGGCTTCTGTGCTTGTCATAGGGCTTACTTTCTTTACTGTATATTAGAGTCTAGGGCTCGTTAGTGGCTGCTTTTTGTTTTTGCTGCTTGCTGTGCTGCGGTGCTGCTTATCACCTTATTCTGCTGTGCCTGGGAACATTTTGATAACAGCAATGGCCATGCGCCTGGGCTGGCAGATGGCCAGGACATCGCTGCCGTTTCTGTGCTCTGCTTTAATTGGTGATGTTTTGCCTGTGAAATTTGTTATTAAAACAGTGATCTTGGATTTATTTTGGTATTATCTAAGTGCTGTACTGAAACCGTTATTGTATGTCGGGTATTACCTTATGGAGGAAATGCAGAATTGTACCTTCACTACTTTCTTCTACAATGCTTCCTCCTTCATTGCAATAACTTTTCAGTATCTTGAACAACCTTGGGTAGTTAAGATACTTCTATTGGTATTGCTTGGGAATATTGTTTCGATCTTGTCCAGGGTTAGTAAGCAATTTAAGAATATCATCCAGAGGTCTGCCCCAAGGCTGGATAGTTATGAGTGGCAGGGTGTGTGGAATAGCATGGGCAAATGCCTAAGTTATTGGGCACCTCCAGTGTTTTGGAACTTCACCCCTGAACAAGTGCTGAATCCGGAAAAATTAGTAGAATATTTGGAAAAAGTATGTCGTCACCCTGCCAATTCTAGGGAGACACAAATCACTGCAATGTGCTGGGGTCTGGCCCATGCCTACCGAGCCCTGTTCAACACTATTCAGAACCCTCAAGGATCTGGTGACAAAGTGACAGGCACTGCGGCTGCTCCAATTACTCCTGCGACAGGCACTGCGGCTGCTCCAGCCTCTCCTGCAACAGGCACTGCGGCTGCTCCAGCCCCCCCTGTGACAGGCACTGCGGCTGCAGCTGCAGCTGCTCCGGACAACTCTGTTACAAGCACTGCGGTTCAGACAGAGAACCAACCCGTGTCAGTATCAGTCGCCCCTATACATAAAAAGAAATCCTGGAAGCAAAAGTCAGTTCGTTTAGAAAGGGAAGATGAAGGAGCAGGGCCATCACAGGGAGAGGAAGAGGAAGACGAAGAACTCGTAAATGAGACAGAAACCACCCGATCCCTATCCCTGAGTGAGCTGCGAGATATGCGAAAAGATTTCAGCCGTCGTCCAGGGGAGCACATTGTCACCTGGCTGCTCCGATGCTGGGATAGCGGGGCCAATAGCCTGGAATTAGAGGGTAAGGAAGCCAAGCAGCTGGGATCCCTTTCTAGGGAAGGGGGCATTGACAAAGCGATTGGAAAAGGGGAACCAGCCCGCAGCCTCTGGAGGCGACTCCTGTCAGCTATAAGAGAAAGATATCCCTTCAAGGAAGATGATGTATACCGCTCCGGGAAATGGACCACCATGGAGAGAGGTATCCAGTACCTGAGGGAATTAGCTGTGCTGGAAGTGATTTATGGTGATCTGGACGACGTGCGGTCACACACAGATCCAGATGAGGTCCAGTGCACACGACCTATGTGGCGGAAGTTGGTACGAAACGCACCATCGTCGTGTGCCAACTCATTGGCAATACTGACCTGGAGAGATGGAGGTGGCCCAACAGTGAATGAAACTGCTAGTTACCTCCGAGAATACGAAGAAAGTATCTCTTCCTCCCTTGTCTCAGCTGTGGAAAAACTGTCCCGGAAGGTCCAGCAACTCGAAGATATGTCTTACTCCCCACCTATACAGACCAGTGTCTCAACTATTAGGAGTCAGCGTTCCTCTGCTCAAGAGAGAGGATATAGAGGGTACACACCACGGGGCACCCTATGGATTTACTTGCATGACCACGGAGAGGACATGAGGAAGTGGGATGGAAAACCTACCTCAACCCTAGAGGCACGGGTACGTGAGTTGCAAGGAAAAACAATCACCAAAGGGGGTTCTTCCAGGAAAATTGCTGCTCCGGTTTCCAGTGGACAGTTCCCCAGACAGAGTCAAAGGGCTGATCTTACTCTTGATTATAATGAAGCAACTCCTGACTCGTATATACAAGAAATGGGTAACGAATATTATTACCAGGACTAGAGGGGCCCTGCCTCCAGCCAGGTGGAGGAAAGGGACAACCGGGTTTACTGAACTGTATGGATTCGATGGCCTGGCAAATCAGACCCACAGGAGTATAAAGCTCTTGTAGACACCGGTGCACAGTGTACCCTAATGCCATCAAGCTATATAGGGGCAGAACCCATCCGTATTTCTGGAGTGACAGGGGGATCCCAACAGCTAACTGTATTGGAGGCCAAAGTGAGCCTAACTGGGAAGGAGTGGCAAAAGCACCCCATTTTGTGACTGGTCCAGAGGCTCCGTGCATCCTTGGCCTAGACTACCTCAGAAGAGGGTATTTCAAGGACCCAAAAGGGTACCGGTGGGCTTTTGGTATAGCTGCCTTGGAGACGGAGGAAATTAAACAGCTGTCCACCTTGCCCGGTCTCTCAGAAGACCCTTCTGTTATGGGGTTGCTGAGGGTCAAAGAACAACAGGTGCCAATTGCTACCACAACGGTGCACCGGAGGCAATATCGCAACGACCGAGACTCCCTGATTCCCATCCATGAGCTGATTCGTCCACTGGAGAGCCAAGGAGTGATCAGTAAGACTCGTTCACCTTTTAACAGTCCCATATGGCCAGTGCAAAAGTCTAATGGAGAGTGGAGACTAACAGTAGACTATCGTGGCCTGAATGAAGTCACACTTCATGAACTGAATGAAGTCACACTTCCTGAATGAAGCCGTTGAGTGCTGCCATGCCGGACATGCTGGAACTGCAATACGAACTGGAGTCAAAAGCAGCCAAATGGTATGCTACAAGTGATATCGCTAATGCATTCTTCTCAATCCCTTTGGCAGCAGAGTGCAGGCCACAGTTTGCTTTTACTTGGAGGGTCGTCCAGTACACTTGGAATCAACTGCCCCAGGGGTGGAAACACAGCCCCACCATTTGCCATGGACTGATTCAGACTGCACTGGAACAGGGTGAAGCTCCAGAACATCTGCAATATATTGATGACATCATCGTGTGGGGCAACACAGCAGAAGTTGTTTTTGAGAAAGGGAAGAAAATAGTCCAGATCCTCCTGAAACCCAGCTTTGCCATAAAACAAAGTAAGGTCAAGGGACCTGCACAGGAGATCCAGTTTTTAGGAATAAGATGGCAAGATGGACGTCGCCAGATCCCAATGGATGTGATTAACAAAATAACAGCCATGTCTCCACCAACTAGCAAAAAGGAAACACAAGCTTTCTTAGGCATTGTGGGTTTTTGGAGAATGCATATCTCAAATTACAGTTTGATCGTAAGCCCTCTTTATCAAGTGACCTGGAAGAAGAACGATTTCAAATGGGGCCCTGAGCAATGACAAGCCTTTGAACAAATTAAACAGGAGATATTTCATGCAGTAGCCCTTGGGCCAGTCCGGGCAGGGCAAGACATAAAAAATGTGCTCTACATTTTGTGCTCTACAGCCTACAGCCGGGGAGAATGGCATATCTCAACCCACGAGTGTTCTCACTTTTACTCTTCTGATTCTCTTCCCCATCCCACCGCGGGGGGAGTGAGCGAGCGGCTGCGTGGTGCTTAGTTGCCGGCTGGGGCTAAACCACAACAGTTCTTTTGAGTTCATATGAGTAAAGAGAGGAGAATTATATCTGTCCTTAAGTTTTGTGGTGGGTGGAGTCCAGGTCCCAAGTGTTGGGTTTGGACTTGATTTTCCTTCCTTCCTCCCTCCCTCCCTCCCTCTCTCCTCCCTTCCTTCTGCCCTTCTGTCGTGGTTTAACCCCAGCTGGCAACTAAGCACCACAAAACCGCTCGCTCACTCCCCCCACAGTGGGATGGAGGATAGAATCAGAAGAGTAAGAGAAAACTCGTGGGTTGAGATAAAGACAGTTTAATAAGTAAAGCAGAAGCCACGCACACAAGCAAAGCAAAGCAAGGAATTCATTCACTCCTTCCCATGGGCAGGCAGGTGTTCAGCCATCTCCAGGAAAGCAGGGCTCCATCACACTTAATGGTTACTTGGGAAGACAAACACCATCACTCTGAATGTCCCCCCTTCCTTCTTCTTCCCCAGCTTTATATACTGAGCATGACATCATATGGTATGGAATAGCCCTTTGGCCAGTTTGGATCAACTATCCTGGCTGTGTCCCCTCCCAACTTCTTCTGCACCTGGCAGAGCATGGGAAGCTGAAAAGTCCTTGACTAGTGCAAAGATTACTTAGCAACAACTAAAACATCTCTGTATTATCAACACTGTTTTCAGCACAAATCCAAAACATAGCCCCATACTAGCTACTATAAAGAAAATTAGCTCTATCCCAGCCAAAACCAGCACACCTTCCTTCGCTCCCTCTCTCCTCACTTCCTCCCTTCCTTCCACCCTTCCTTCCTTCCTCCCTCCCTCCCTTCTTCTTCACTTTGACCTTCTGCTTCAGCCAGCATGGCTGTGAGTCAGTGTATTGCCTGGATGCAAGCTGGGAGCTCTTTGTTGGAGGGGATTTATAAGCTGTAAATGGCTATATAATTTGAAATTAGGAGGCACTGCCACCAGTCTACACTTTTATGTATTTTAGAAAGAGTACACTGTTTGAAAATAATGTGAAGAGTCACATCTGTATAAAGTGTAGCCAACTACATGGGGCTCACCATCACATCCACCTCCCAGCAGAATAAGGAATAATATAATAAAAGATAATGAAAAGTCAGTAGAGGAAAAAAAAATCAAAATATGGCAAAGTAGTATTCCTACACATCCTCAGCTCAAGACCTATATGCCTCAAAATGGGGTTGCACTGTGAGAGAAACCTTGGGATTTTTACTTTTTTGACAGTCATATCATGATATGTAATTGAATTTGACCCTTGGCCAACAATGCAAACAAGGAGGTCCTTTAGCAGGAATGAAAGCAATCATAATTTTAAAAGCGAACCTAAAGCTTGCCTGTTAGTAGTATAGGAACCACTGATATACAAGATAAGAAGTGACAGGTGCCTTGCTGTCCTGGTTTTGGCTGGGATACAGTTAATTTTCTTCTTAGTAGCTGTCATAGTGCTGTGGTTTGGATTTCAGTATGAAAATAATATTGATAACACACTGCTGTTTTAGTTGGTGCGAAGTAATGTTTACACTAGTCAAGGACTTTTCAGCTTCCCCTGCTCTGCCAGGTGCACAAGAAGCTGGGAAGGGGCACAGCCAAGATAGTTGATCCAAACTGACCAAAGGGCTGTTCCATACCATATGATATCATGCTCAATATATAAACTGAGGGGAGTTGGCTAGGGGCAGCGATTGCTGCTCGGGGACTGGCTGGGTGTCGGTCGGCGGGTGGTGAGCAGTTGTATCGCTTTTTTTTTTTTTTCTGGTTTTGTTCCTCTCTCGCTCTCTTGTTGTTTTCCTTCCATTACAGTTAATTATTATTTTATTATTATTATTATTATTTGTGTTCCAGTAATTAAACTGTTCTTATCTCAGCCCACGATTTTTCTTACTTTTGCTCTTCCGATTCTCTCCCCCATCCCACCGGGGGGGGAGGGTGAGCGAGGGGCTGTGCGGTGCATAGTTGCTGACTGAAGCTAAATCACAACTGTCCTTTTTGGCGCCTAACATGGGACTCAAAGGGTTTGAGATAATAAGAGGTTAACCAGAGCATATTAAGGAATTTAGATCTGTTAGTAGTTGTGGGTCACGATATTGATTCATCTGTTCTCGATATTGGTTTACCTGATCTGCACCATGCTCATTTTTTTGCTGTACATTTTAAAGATTGGTGTTGGTTTTTGCAGTTTGCTGTGCTCTGCAGTGATTAGTGATGTTTTGCCTGTGAGATTTGTTATTAAAACAGTGCCCTTGAGCTTGATTAGGTATCTGTCTTCCCCATCATATTTTTTATGTGCACTACAGGGACTTTATCCCCTTCTACAGTACCTACAAGTTTTGATTGGGCAGGGCCAGCTCGATTGACAGATCCCCTAGTGTTAACTAACCAGGTGGCCTTTGCTAAATGTGTATCCCAGTGTTTGAACGTCCCACCACCCATTGCTCTCAGTGTAGTCTTTAACAGTTCATTGTATCCTTCAATTTTCCCAGAGGCTGGTGCATGATAGGGCATGTGATATGCTGTCCTGGTTTCAGCTGGGATAGAGTTAATTTTCTTCCTAGTAGCTGGTATAGTGCTTTGTTTTGGATTTAGGATGAGAATAATGTTGATAACACACTGATGTTTTAGTGGTTGCTAAGTAATGTTTACACTAGTCAAGGACTTTTCAGCTTCCCATGCTCTTGCGGACACACAAGAAACTGGGAGGGGGCACAGCCAGGATAGTTGATCCAAACTGACCAAAGGGCTATTCCATACCATATGATGTCATGCTCAGGATATAAACTGGGGGGGTTGGCCGGGGGGTAGCAATCGCTGCTTGGGGACTGGCTGGGCGTCGGTTGGCGGATGGTGAGCGGTTGTATCACTTGGTTTTTTTCTGGGTTTTGTTCCTCTCTCGCTCTCTTGTTGTTTACCTTCTCATTACAATTTATTATTATTATTCTTGTGTGTGTGTGTTCCAATTATTAAACTGTTCTTATTTCAACCCACGAGTTTTCTTACTTTTGCTCTTCCGATTCTCTCCCCCAACCCCCAGGCAGCTTTGTGGTGCTTAATTGCCGACTGGGGCTAAACCACAACATAACCATCATGATAATAATCTGTATTGTTGTTAGTTGTGCCTTAAAATGTGTTAGATGACTAATTATACAAGTTACTATCGGAAATATTATACTAATAATGAGTACTAATAATGAGACATATGAGGACTATGAAGAAAAGTCTCATTGTCTCAAAGGGGGGAATTGTAGTCAGTCAGGAGCTGGTGGAAGGCCAAGGCTTACGTAAAGCTGATAAGGGGGATTCAGGCTGGAATGTGGAAGGTCTAATTTAGAATTACTGTCCTTGGGAGTAAAGCACATCCTGGAGAAATATGTAAGCTAATTAAGATGTTTTTGGACAATCCGAAACTGCTAGCAGAAGTGTGATTTGGTGCACTCTTACATAAACTGTCCTCATTATAATACTAAAAGTCATAACCCTTGAGCTGGAGACCCTGGCCCAAGCAGAGACCCCTCACCTTTGAGCATGCGCAGAATATTAAAGTAGCACTGTAGCTTTAAGTTGAAATAATAGAAATGTAGACCAATAGAAAACTGCTTTGTGTAATTACTTATGCATACGCATAACTGGACTGTATAAATTCTGTACCTGTATGACCGAACTTTGTGCTAGCTTTGTGGAGCTACCACCTAGCACCCATCTCTGCGCAGACATGAAATAAAATACCTCTGCCCTGTGTGTATATTGGTGTCTCGCACACGGAGTAAACGACCTCACACTTGTGGGATAAAAATGCCAGGTGCACAAGAAGCTGGGAGGGGGCACAGGCAAACTGGCCAAAGGGCTATTCCATACCATATGACATCATGCTCAGTATATAAACTGGGGGGAGTTGGCTGGGGGGTAGCGATCACTGCTCGGGGACTGGCTGGGTGTCGGTCGGCAGGTGGTGAGCCGTTTCATCACTCATTTTTCTTGGATTTTTTTCCTCTCTCTCTCGTTTTCCATTTCGTTACAATTTTTAATTTATTATTATTACTATTACTATTATTATTATTATTATTATTATTATTATTATTATTATTATTATATTTTACTTCAAACTTCCAGTTCCTCAGTTCCTTCCTTGCCCTGAACACTGTCCATAGTAGACTGTTGCCTTTGGGACATTTTAATCTCCAACTCTGCCTCTACAGCTTTAACTATATGACGGGTGCACTCAACCCCTTAACCAAACTAGCAATAGTTTGGTACAGGCTCCAAAGGAGGTAAAGGCGTAAACTCTAACCAGGCCAAGAACTTCCCTAGTTCTGATCTGTTCTCTAAAAACCCACAAAGGAACACAGTGACATGGTGAGCATTGATGCATATGAGCTTGGAACACCGAGCCTGCAATTGACACATGAATAGCAGGTGGCTTTTCTAAGAGTCATTTATCAAGGAACAAAGTTGTGGGTACAAGGAATCTCATGCATACCTTTTCCATCGCATGTTATTTGATTACAAGCCAACCACTTTATTCTTTAAATATGACAGCCTATGTGAGCCTTCTTTGAGCTCTCCCTGCTAAGCAGCTGGTTAATGGTGGTGATCTCCCCTTGAGCTGGGACGCCTCTCAAGGTTGCTCCTCGAGGCAGAGAGACCTCTTACCAACTGCAGATCTTTGGTAAGTGACTGATATCACGCATAACCTGGTATTATAGTGCACTAAGATTCTGTATTGGTAACTTTGATTTTTGTCTTGGTAACTTTGATTCTGTTTTGGTAGTTTTGAATCACTGTTATAGCCTTTGTGCAGTACAGTAATAGAGTGAACCTTGCCATCGAACTTTGTTAAGTCGCACTTTTACAACATCATATTTCAATAAAACCACTTTTGCTGATGCCTTTGATAGGGGTTCTTTAAGCGGTCTAAATCACCCATTCACAACAAAAAAACATGTGGAGAGAGGGAAAATGTACATGCCTCTATTGACAGGAGTTAGCATCAGCTGCTTTTGTATCAACCCCACTCATAAAAATCCATGTAACTTTGGTGACTGAATGCTTTGGGTCTGCTGAGGAAATGTGAATTACTGTCCTGGTTTCAGCTGAGATAGAGTTAATTTTCTTTGTGGTGGCTGGTATGGGGCTATGTTTTGGATTTGTGCTGAGAACAGTGTTGATAATACAGAGATGTTTTAGTTGTTGCTGCACTAGTCAAGGACTTTTCAGCTTCCCATGCTCTGCCAAGGTGCAGAAGAAGTTGGGAGGGGACACAGCCAGGATAGTTGATCCAAACTGGCCAAAGGGCTATTCCATACCATACGACATCATGCTCAGTATATAAAGCTGGGGAAGAAGAAGGAAGGGGGGGACACTGGGGAAGAAGAAGGAAGGGGGGGACATTCGGAGTGATGGCGTTTGTCTTCCCAAGTAACCATTAAGCGTGATGGAGCCCTGCTTTCCTGGAGATGGCTGAACACCTGCCTGCCCATGGGAAGTAGTGAAGGAATTCCTTGCTTTGCTTTGCTTGTGTGCGCGGCTTTTGCTTTACCTATTAAACTGTTTTTATCTCAACCCTCGAGTTTTCTCACTTTTGCTCTTCTGATTCTCTTCCCCATCCCACCGTGGGGGGAGTGAGCGAGCAGCTGTGTGGTGCTTAGTTGCCGGCTGGGGCTAAACCACAACAATTACGTAGCGTTTCTATTTATTTTTATTGTCCTCAGTCACAGCTCTGTATGAGGACATTTTGACTTACTTCTTTATAATAGTCTCCAAGCTATTTTGCAGGGCAAGGAACTAGATTATCAAAATTATTCACAGACTCATTCCTGACTCAGGATGAAGGTAGTCTTAGCAGTTCCCCCAAAAATAGGTTATTCATTTTGGAGACACTGGAAATGCATAGCCAGTTTCACCATCCATGTTATATATAGCTATCTGTGTTCTGATATTTGCCTCATTTGATCTGTTTATTGAATGTTCGTTCTGCAGAAGCAGGAGCTACAATTTGAAATAAAAGAATTTCACGTTACCTAAATTAAGGTGTTTTATAGAGAATTTAATTTAGAAAAAGCCAAACATATTGGTATGTATGTACCCTTTATTATTGTTTGATTACCTTTCATTTATACAAAATATGTTTGACTCCATATTTCCATTTTTTTCAACTAGTCTATAACAATATGTAAGTTCCATATGCAACTTTGAGTTTTGTTAACAGCATAATTAACCATAGGGATTTTTAAAAATATTAAAACAGTGAAAGAAAAGACAATAAACATGTCAGAAATGTTTGGAAAGCCGGAATTTTGTGATTAATATCTGTGAATCTGTGGGTAGCTGTGTGATTCCAATACTCTCTGACCAGGTTCTTTAGATATTCCACACGTGGAGGGTGTAATGTTTAATATAAAATTTACTTATTTGGAGATAGTTGATGTTACATGGTACTTCTGATTTAGCAGAGTGATACAAAATATACTGAAAACACAATAGAAATCTAAGTTACACTTACTTAGAAAAATATAGCAATTGCAATACACAGTTCAATCACAATACCAATGTGATCTCCATTACCAGTCTCTTTAATATACTCACCATCATGATGTAACCAAAGTGGTTAATTTGTAACTTTTGTAATCAAGGCAAGGAAATTGATATAGAAGGGAGTATAATGAACTATGGCAATGAATAATGCTGCTATACATTCCCAGTACAGCCCCAATCCATCTTGATATAGGTCGAGAACTAGTTGACCCGTTAGAATAGTTGGTTTGTATTAAAATAGGAAAGGGGGTAGCCAGTTATCAATCATATTGTTAGAAACCATGAACCATGGAGAAGGAAATGGGTTACATCAGCAAGGTGGGATTGTGCATGCCCATAAGAAGGGGTCAACTAAAGGACACACCTGCATGACCACCAGAGACCACCGGAGACCCCCACAGAAGCCCCTCAGAGCTCAAGGGTGCATGCGTAATGATTATGTAAATATGATGATTAGTTCCAGGAAATATAATGAATATGTATAGTCATTCTGGGAAATTTGATGCATATGTATGTAACTGAAGAATATGTTTTGGTTGATGCTACCTGTGGTATGCACCCTAGGAGAAGCGATCCCCCGTGCATCCAGCGCTGCAATAAAGAATGCCTGCCTTTTAACACTACATTGGTGTTACGAGGTTTATTCCCAGTTTCGGTGACAATGATGCTGGGCCTCCCCAGTTGCCGGGAAGGAATATGTAGGTTGAAACCAGCTCAAGTCCACTGCTCTCTTTGAAATTCTTTTGCTAGTTGTTTTGTTTTTATACTCTATGTTGGGCTGAGCCACTTATTCACTCTCACCATGCTGGTCTGGCTAACTCAGGGAGACATTCACACTTTTTTAATGAACTCAGGGAGAAACATTTGCACCACCATTTGATCCACTCAACTTATATAGCTGTTTATCTAAACCAAAGGCCACCCTCTGGTCCTCTTTGTGTTAAGGTAGTCAGCTTTCTTTGCAACAGCTGTGGTCAGTCACACCCTGCATTATTTCCTGAGCTTCATGGGTACTTCACCTTTGCCCATCTCCTCTGAGCCTTCTTCCATTGATGGGATTTATTCAGGGAGTCAAATTCTACCCCTATCAGTTTAGTCAGTCACAGTAGCTGTTTGCCAATTTGTTCCAATTAAAATGTGAAAGATGTTATTCATTATAAAGAGTACAATTATTATATACATTGCTCCTTTGCTTCTATTAGATTAAATGAAGATGGTTTCTTCATTATAGGAACAGTATGTAGCAAGGTTGAAGTTGGTGCAACATTTTATCCTAAGTAATTCTGTAGTCTAACAGTGTAGTCTAACAGGAGCTGGTGGAAGGCCAGGGCTTACATAAAGCTGATAAGGGGGATTCAGGCTGGAAAGCGGAACGTCTAAACAAGAATTACTGTCCTTGGGAGAAAAGCACATCCTGGAGAAATATGTAAGCTAATTAAGATGTTTTGGGAACCATCTGAAACAACTAGTAGAAGTGTGATAAGAAGAACCCTCACACGAACTATCCTCATTATAATACTAAAAGTCACACCCCTTGAGCTGGAGACCCCGGCCCAAGCAGAGACCCCTCACCTTTGAGCATGCGCAGAATATTAAAGTAGCACTGTAGCTTTAAGTTGAAATAATAGAAATGTAGACCAATAGAAAACTGCTTTGTGTAATTACTTATGCATACGCATAACTGGACTGTATAAATTCTGTACCTGTATGACCGAACTTTGTGCTAGCTTTGTGGAGCTACCACCTAGCACCCATCTCTGCGCAGACATGAAATAAAATACCTCTGCCCTGTGTGTATATTGGTGTCTCGCACACCGAGTAAACGACCTCACACTTGTGGGATAACAATTCTGTCTTTAAAAAAAAGAAAATTAGTATCATGTTCTGTCTTTATTCATATAAAGAAATAAGGAGGACTGTAACAGGTCAAATCAAGGATCTGTCCAGCTTAGTAACAAGCAGCAGTCAGTATAAGGTGCTTCGGAGTAGGATACTATAGTATAATGTAGGTCCTTGCTTCTGGAAATCCATGGGTTAGAGACTCCCTGAGTTGGAATTTGCATCAAGACCCTCATTTTTAATAGTCACTGAGTAACCTAATTCTGTAAATGTCAAATCTCTCCTTGAATCCATTTACGCTTAAGGCCTTCAGAGTCTTCTGTGGCAATTAGCAGTATAATTTTAATTATGTGTAGTATGATGGATAAAGTTCTTTTTATTTGTTTTAAAATTATTGCCTGGTATTTCCATTAAATGCTCCCTATTCCTGGTATTACAAGAAAGAGTAGGGAAGCGTTTCCTTTTCACCCTTTCAGTACTGCTTATGATCTTACAGATATCTGCCCATCATGTTTCTTCTGAGTTGTCTCTTCCTACTGAACCATCTGAGCCAATCATTCCATGTTTCTGACCATCCCTATTGTCCTTTCCTTTGTTTTCCTGCAAAATCTCTTGAGATGAAGTGACCAGATCTGTATTTAATAATCAAGATTTGTGCTATTAGGTATAGCCAAGGATTTATACAGTAGCATAATTAGGTTCTTTGTTTTGCTCTCAGCTTTTTATTAATGGTTCTTCATGTGCTATAGTCCCATTTACCATGGTTGATGGTTCATCATGGACATATCTGATTTCTTTTGGAAGTCTTGAGTTAATGCCATCTAGAGATGGCAACAAGGCCACAGCAAGGGGAAGAGATTGCGGGAGTGAAGTGCTCACCTTCCCCAGCCTTCAGAGATGCCTAGTGGAGGATCTGAGCATAGCTGAGCTCCATTAACTGCTGGGAGCACTCCCAAAATTAAAGTGTCAATAAAATCCTTTTTTAGCAACAAAACCTTTTTTAGAACAAATCTGTAAAGGGACTGCGAGTCCATAATCATGGGATAAATGTAAGCAGGGGGAAGGAGCCAGAAGAGGAGTGAAAATAGGAAGGGTGAAGGAACCAAGCACCATCCCAGGTCTAGAATGTTTCAAGATGGTTCACCTTAAGTAATTTGCTCCTGTTTCCTTTGTTGATTTGTTAAAAATAGGCTTTATTGACAATTCAACTTAAGCAGTTCCATAGATTTATTTGTCATAAAGAATGGATTTGATCAGAGAACCTTCAGAATTTTCTCTGGAGTGAAATAATGCAAATAATCCATTTTGCTTCTCTGCTATGTTTTTTATCTTCCTTTTACACCTCAGTCACATATTAGTCCTACTAGTTCTCTAGCCAGGTTCCTGATTCTGAGGCACTTAAATATACTTTCTTATGAGCCTGTTTGCTTTTAGCAACCTGCTCTTCAAAATCTTTTTTGACTTGGCCTTATTTCAGTTTTATATTTAACTTGTCAGAGATACTTTCTATTTTTCTTTTTTTGAGCATCACTTCTATATTCTGAAGGATATTTTTTTAACTCCTAATAGCCTACTTTTCACTGGTTTTTAACCACATAGGGTTCTTTGTGGGAAGAGGAGGATGGGTTTTGGTATTTGTAATATTGCTGTTGCTATTTTCAGGTTTTTCCCCATGGACTTGAAACTAGGGATCCTGTAGCCTCTTTCTCTTTTCTCTAGTGCTAACCTCTCTTTATTCTGTTCGTTCACTTAGTTCTAGGACTCTTTTGTGATGTTTGACCTGAAAAGCATATAGTAAACAAACTACAAGATACAGTCTACAAAGGAAAAAAAGAAACGTAGAAAGTCACGTGAAAATAAAGTTACACTGAGTTATGTCTCAGACAAATAGCATGGGTAACAAAGAATTTAAAAATAATAGTGCATATGCAAGCTATTAGTCATTTTGTGCTTAATTTTAGCACAGAACGTGTTTTTAGAGATAAATTCTTACCTCCTTGTATTGAGTATATGTGGCAATGTTTTGGTAATCGGGGGAGGCTCAGGGGTGGTGTCTTTGGGAAGAGGTCAGGGGTTGCCCTGTACTGGACACAGACAGTTTCGGCTGGATCCACAATGGCCCCACTGCAGGCCAAAGCTGAGCCCATCAGTTGTGGCACTTCTGTGAAAATGTATTTAAGAAAGGGCAGAAAATACCGGACAGGGAGAGGAGGAAGGAACAAAAAGAATGAGAAACAACAATGTCAGAGGAGGAGGAGGTGGTCCATGGCCGAGCAGATATTCCCTGCAGCCCATGGAGAACCCACACCGGAGCAGTGGAATGGAGATCAGCGGTACAAAGTCTAGTTGGAGGCCAGTAACAAGCAGTGTACCCCAGTGGTCAATACTGGGTCCAGTCCTGTTCAATATCTTCATTAATGATCTGGATGATGGGGCAGAGTGTACCCTCAGCAAGTTTGCTGATGACACAAAAGTGGGAGGAGTGGCTGATACACCGGAGGGTGGTAATGCCATCCAGAGGGTTACTCTATATATCAACAGTATTAGTAACACTGGAATTAATACTAAAGCATTTTTTACCATTATTAAGAACTGTATTTCCCCCCATATTTTTTTCATGGATTGTCATTCTCATAGGGTTTTAATTACAGTTGTTGCTCTTGTTAAAGCAGCACCACCTAGTATTTTAATCTCGTATGCAATGACAGTCTTGAAAGCATAAGAACCAAACCACACAGTATATTGCATTGGCTGCGAGTTAAACTGTTTCGTATGGATGTCACTGACTTGCATTTAGTGCAGTTTGGCATAAATCAAGGAGCATCTGCTCTGAGTAATGATGGATAAAACAGTGCTAAAAACACAGTGTATGAGACAACACTACTTCTGCCATTGCTACTTCGCAGTAGGAAATCTACCTAAAACCAGAGACCCATTTTTCCTTAGCTTCACATATTTTGGTAAGATGTGCCACAAGTTTAAAAGCATAACAAAAGCTATTTTTACTCATAGTTTATTAAATGCATGATATATTGCATGACAGGGATTTCCACAAAGGAAATCTGAAATCTGCTTAACAGCCTGGAAATTCTTGGGCATTTGTCTCTGTCCCAACACTCCTGTGAAAAAGGATTCATGACACCATATTATATCTTGACATGCTGCATAGCCAGCACTTCTCCACAGCTCATGGTATCTAGTTTAAAAGCAGGTGATAGTAGAAATGGGAGCAGCCTGTGCTAATGAGAGATCATAAACAGATATTAAGTCAATTTGCAAAAATTACACTAGTTTCTCTCTTATAGCTATAAACCTGCCAAGAGGAAACAACATACTGCATTGCATGGTTCTTAGGGTAAACTCATACATTGTGTATGATTTGAATTAGTAACATGGAGATCTACCAGGCAGGAGTTAAACAATGGGTCTTTCATGTTGGAAATGACTGATAGGGCTAGCAAATGTATGGTAAAAACTGAGGATGCATTCAAAACTCTTCAGTGTACACTAGGAAATTATTTAAAAGAAAGATATATTAGAATTAACTGGAGGAAAACAGAAGATCTAGGTATGGCAAGTATTTCTTAGCCTGAACTGACTAATGGGTTTCTCTCTGCTGCATCCTCCTTCTCACATCTTTCACAGAATCACAGAATCGTTGAGGTTGGAAGGGACCTCTGGAGGTCATCTGGTCCTATGTCCCTGCTCAAGCAGGGCCACCTAGAGCCAGTTGCCCAGGACCTCGTCCAGACAACTTTTGAATATCTCCAAGGTGGGAGACTCCACAATCTCCCTGGGCAACATGTTCCAGGGCTCAGTCACGCTCACTGTAAAAAAGGGTTTCCTGATGTTCAGACGGAGCCTTCTGTGTTTCAGTTTGTGCCCATTGCCTCATGTCCTGTCACTAGGCACCACTGAAAAGAGCCTGTTTCCATCTTCTTTGCAGCCTCCCTTCAAATATTTATATACATTGATGAGATCCCCTCTGAGCATTCTCTTCTCCAGGGTGAACAGTCCCAGCTCTCTCAGCCTTTCCTCATAGGAGAGATGCTCCAGTCCCTTCATCATCTTTGTGGCTCTTCGTTGGACTCTCTCCAATATGTCCATGTCTCTCCTGTACTGGGGAGCCCAGAAATGGACATAGGACTCCAGGCGTAGTCTCACCAGTGCTGAATAAAGGGGAAGTATCACCTCCCTTGACCTGCTGGCAATGCTTTTTCCAATGCACCCTAGGATAGCATTAGCCTAGCACCCTAGCATTATCCTAGCACCCTAGGATAGCATTTCCAGCAAGGGCACATTGCTGGCTCATGTTCAACTTGGTGTCCACCAGGACCCCCAGGTCCTTTTCTGCAAAGTTGCTTTCCAGCTGGGCAGCCCCCATATATATTGGTGCCTGGGGTTTTTCCTCCCCAGGTGCAGGACTTGGCACTTCTTGTTGAACTGCGTGACATTCCTGTCAGCCCATTTCTCCAGCCTGTCGAGGTCCCTCTGGATGGCAGCACCACCCTCTGGCGTATCAGCCACTCCTCCCACTTTTGTGTCATCAGCAAACTTGCTGAGGGTACACTCTGCCGCATCATCCAGATCATTAATGAAGATGTAAAATGGGATCAGATTCTATTCTTCCCTGTCATCAACACCAAAATATTATGACTTGGAGCCCTTGCTTACAACTATGTGAAATAGTTTTATTTAGCTTGGATTGGGGGGGATGGTATATTGAGTTTTTATTCATATCTTTCTGAGACAAAACTGCCAGATGGGAGCTGAGAAAGGAAATTTGCAATTAGAGTAATAAGGATGAAAAAATATTTAATGAAATGCTGTAATTCTGCCAATTCAACTGGATTTAAAAGCAGACTAGAAATCTAAGATAATAAAGTACCTAAAACTTGTGTGAAATTTGGTAGCCAGGTAGAGGACATAACTATTCCCAGCGCCCCTGCAAAAGGAAAGACTGGCAGTACTCGGCCATAATATGTGCTGTCTGACAGCAGCTGGCTGGCCAGTCGCTATGTGAGTAGCTCCAGAGCAGCCTGTCGCTGCCTGGAAATGGGGTCAGGAAGAGCATAAAGAGATGCAACATTGATGAGATGGATGGAGCTCTACAGGATAAAGCAGCCTGCTTTGTAGAAAACCTGGTTTCATAAATTCTCCTGTTCACTGAAAACCATTTTTTTAAACAGCTATAGCAACCCACCACAAAGCTGATGGTGCTAACAATAACATGGGGTATAATTACTCTGTTTGTCTAAATGCCTTTACCTTTAACCTTTCCCTTTCTTGTCAATTTAGATTGATGTTTTTAAGGGCAAAGCTTGTCTCTTACTGAATGTTCAGTGGCCTCTTGATAATTGCAGAGGTCTCATAGCATGACAAAAAATTATGTCTATTGTTTAGTACAATATGATTGATCTGGAGCCCAAAATAACACAGATGAGTAGGAAAGATGGATTTGATAGCTGGTCTTGAGCTATCAAAACTAGCTCAGCACCACAGAAATATAGAACAAGAAACTGAATACTCAGTAAGGAGACAAAACAGCATGGCATCAACACATGATGATGGGTGTTAAAACTCACACTTAGTTATATACAATTAAAATGTAAGCAGTACTTAATGCTACAATGAGCTGAAACTGTTTAGAGATCAGACAAGTGGCTTTTTACGGCAGGGAGGACAGAACTCATATCGTTGCTCTGGAAAGACCTGTAGGCTGTAGTTTCATGTTCAGTAGTAGGGCCCACCTTATTTTTTTTCTGCAAGATCAGCTCCTCAGTCCAGGGTCACCTTGCAACTTTGCAGTCTCCTGTGCTGGAGTGGAAATGAGTGAATGGCGAAAGGGAAAGACTCAGCTTTCTATGCCCCACTGCTGCTGAAGACATTTTTGTAAGAATGTAGCTTTAGTTTCTGATATTTGACCATTCTGGATAACTGCCCAAATCATCACCTTTCTAAACAGTTTCATAATTAGCAGCAAGGGCTTCCAATACCCAAATGTTATGCAGATTACTGTCAAAGGACAAAACTCGTTTTTCAAGTAATCTCAAAACTGTTTTCACCCAATCCTTCTAAAGTTCAAGCACAATCTTTTGAATCCAGTAGCTTAGGGAAGGAAACTTTTCCCTTGCCATTTCTCTGTTCCCTGACCTGGCTTCAGAAAAATCTCTCCATGGCACATACAATGGAGATATCATACTATATTGGGTTTACATGGCAAGGTTTTGGTAGCAGGGGACTGCAGGGGTGGCTTCTGCGAGAAGATGCCAGAAGCTGCCCCCATGTCTGACAGAGCCTTTTTCAGCTGGCTCCAAGACAGACCCGCCACTGACCAAAAGCTGAGCCAATCAGTGATGTTGGTAGCACCTCTGTGATAACAGAGGAATTGTTAATTAGTAGTGTTAATTATTATTACTTATTTAACAACTAGTGCAACTATGTGATAGGGAAACATATATAATAAAATAAAAATCAGATAAAATTTTCACTGACACATACCATATATTTACATATATGTGTGTGCATGTGTATGTAATAAGCAGTTACCCATGAGTTCTGATTTACTATATGTTAACTCTCTGCTAATAAATACATTCAATCTGTTTATCCTTCCTACTCATACATGAAATAAAGGCTATCACATAATTCATGGGGGAAAATGAGTCATGCATTAGTATATGCTAATCATGTTTAGTCCATAGTAAGACAAATCTAAATTAGCCACTGTTATAATTATACCAACAGAGAGGAAAATTGACAAACTACTGGAAAAAAATGGCTAGCCCTCTGTATTGGGTTTACGTGGCAAGGTTTTGGTAGCAGGGGGGACTGCAGGGGTGGCCTCTGTGAGAAAACACCAGGGGCTGCCCTGTGCCAGACACAGCCGGTTCCAGACAACTCCAAAACAGACCCCACCGCTGGTCAAAGCTGAACCAGTCAGAGATGCTGGTGGCACCTGGAGCAGAGATTCCAGGCACCAGAGCAGATATTCCCCTGCAGCCAGTGGAGAAGCCCGTGGTGCCACAGGTTGTCCCCCTACAGCACATGGAGGACCACGTCGGAGCAGATATCCACACTGCAGCCTGTGGAGGACCCCACGCCGGAGCAGGTGGATGTACCCTGAAGGAAGCTGCAGCCTGTGGAGACCCCATGCTGGAGCAGGGGAAAAGTGTGAGGAGGAAGGAGTGGCAGAGATGAAGTGTTATGGACTGACCAGACCCCCCCATTCTCCATCCCCCCTGTGCCGCTCAGGGGCAGGGGGAGGAGGTAGAAGATTTGGGAATGAAGGAGTGAAGTTGAGGATGGAAAGAAGTGGGGGGTAGGAGGAAGGTGTTTTTAATTTTGTCTTTGTTCCTCACCATCCTAGTCTATTTTTACTTGGCAATAAATTAAATTAATTTTCCCCAAGTTGTGTCTGTTTTGCCTGTGACAGTAATTGGTAATTGGTCCTTGTCCTTATCTTGACCCAGGAGCTTTTACATTTTATTTTCTCCCCCTGTCCTGTTGAGGAAGAGGTGTGAGAGAGCAGCTGTGTGGGGGTCTGGCAGCTAGCCAAGGTCAAACCCACCACAAAGCCATTTTGTAAACTGTGCTTCAACCTCTGTAAATGTATCTCCATGTTGTCTTTAACATCATTATGTCCCATTGTGATGAAAATGGACTTTCTGTATCCTTAATAATGAAAATAGCCACTTAATGCAATTTCTGTCTGCAATTATCCGGACTTTTCTTATACTCTAGAGAAATCTAAGCTAATTGCTTTGGGACTTTTGCTATATTTCCATAAAGTCTTTGCTAATTTTCCATGAGAAACTGTTCTTGCAGTTGGCCTTAAAGTTCCCATTGTATTCCATAAAGAAGTCATTATGAAAACATAACCAATTCACTAATGCCTCCATCAAAGCTACACTCTATATATATTCTCAGGTGAGACTGAATGACTGAATGACATGGTCCAAACCCATCAATGGCTCTTTTTTATTTTGATACAAACTTTTTTTCAGCTTCGCTTACTCAAAGCAAATCTAAAAGTGGTTTTATGTGGTGGATGACCTTGTCATTATAGGACATGAGCTGAGTTTGCTTTATCTGACAGTTGGCTATGGAATTGCTTGTATACCTACTCATCAAGTGAAAGACAAAGAATTCTGTTTTAAATGACATGGTAGTAATAAAAATGGGGCACATTTCCAAGGGAAGGCTTCACAACTTGTGATGTTATATTTGATTTATTGATTATTTTGAGTTTTCAGTTTCTGTAGAGAAGAAACAATCTGAATCCATTTTAGTGCACTTGGTTCAGATATTCCGTAATACAAACTCAGGCTCTATCCTGACAGGTGTTGAGCATTCTTATTAGGGTCCTTTTTTTCTTTCCTTACAGAGCTGGACACTTATGCATGTTTTTCGCTGCAATATTCTTATAAAATGCAGCAATTATGAACCTTAAATGTTATTAATTAGGTAAAATTCTACCAAACAGTAAGAAAGATCTGATTTTAGTGGATTCTGGAATCACTACAGTTCCTTGTACACTCCTGAAATAATAGGAGCTCAATGCTCTCAGTATAGTCTTTAACAGTCCATTATATTGTTCATTTTTTCCAGACGCTTGTGGGTGATAGGGGATGTGATAAAAAAATGCCATGTTTCTTGGCCCAGGAGTCTATGAGGTTATTCTGGAAATAAGTCCCGGTGTTTGACTCAATTCTTTCTGGGGTACTGTGTCATCACAGAACTTGCCTTGCAAGGCCCAGGATGGTGTTTTGGGCAGTGGCATGGTTTACAGGGTATGTTTCCAGCCACCTGGTAGTCACTTCCACCATGGTAAACACATAGCACCTGCCTTGGCAGATTCACAGCAGTGGTCCAATATAGCAAATCTGCCAAGCCTTGCCAAATCAATATCACAGCCACTGCCCTCTATTCCAGGGAGACTTTACTCGTGTGGCTCGCTTGATTGCAGCATGTTTCACATTCATGGGTGACCTGTGTGATGGCCTCCATGGTCAGGTCCACCCCTCAATCATGAACCCATCTGTACGTTGCATGTCTCCCTAGATGTCTCAATGTTTTGTGGGCCCACCGAGCTATGAATTACTCACCCTTACATTCCCAGTCAGATCCTCCTGAGCCACTTTAGTTCTGGAAGCCTGGTCTACCTGCTCATTGTTTTGATGTTCTTGAGTGGCTTGGCTCTTGGGCATGTGAGTATCAACATGAGGTACCTTTACAAGGTTCTCTACCTGAGCAGCGATGTCCTGCCACAATGCAGCATCACACATGGATTTACCTCTGTGCTTCCAGTTGGTCTTCTTCCACTGCTGTAGCCACCCCCATAGAGCATTTGCCACCATCCAGGAGTCAGTATAGAGTACTGACCACTTTTCTCTTTCAGCAATCTCTAGGGCCAGCTGGATGGCTTTCACTTTTGCAGACTGACTCAACTCACTTTCTCCTCCAATGGCTTCAACGACTCGTCGTGTAGGACTCCACACAGCAGCTTTCCACGTCCAATGGTTTTCCACAACAGGACAGGATCTGTCAGTAAACAGAGAATAGTGCCTTTCACCTTTCACTTTTCACATAGTGCCATTCACTGTATGGTGGTGCCTCTTGGACAGGAGTCACGTCCTTCAGCAGTGCTCAAAAATCTCTGCCTTCTGGTCAGTCCACGATCTCTTCCAGGATTCCTGGTGGGTAGGGTTCCCCATTGGAGCCCATTGTGTGAGCACGTTTTGGCTGATCCTGTATGGACAGGCCCAAGGGCTACCACTGAAGCTATATTCCATTTTATCTGCTCGAACGCCTGCTGTTGCTCAGGGCCCCACTAAAAATAGTTCTTCTTTCAGGTCACTCGATAAGTAGGCTCACAAGCTGACTATCACTTGGAATATGCATTCTCCAGAAACCTACAACACCTAGGAAAGATTGTGTTTCTTTTTGTTAGCTGGTTATCTTATTGATCACATCCATTGGGATCTGATGACATCCATCTTGCCATTTTATTCCTAAAAACTGGATCTCCTCTGCAGGTCCTTTGACCTTACTTTGTTTTATGGTAAAACAAGCTTGCAGGAGGATTTGGATTATTCTTTTCCCTTTCTCAAACACTTCTTCTGCCTTGTTGCCCCACACGATGATGTCATTGATGTATTGCAGATGTTCAGGGGCATCACCCTGTTCCAGTGCAGTTTGGATTAGTCTATGACAAATGGTAGGGCTGTGTTTCCTCCCCTGGGGCAGTCAGTTCCAGGTGTATTGGACACCCTTCCACATGAAAGCAAACTGCGGCCTGCACTCTGCTGCCAAAGGAATTGAGAAAAACACATTAGCAATCAGTTGTGGCCTACCACTTGGCAGCCTTTGACTCCATTTAGTTTTGGAGTTCCAGCATGTCTGATCCAGCAGCACTCACTGGTGGCGTGACTTTGTTCAGGCCATGATAGTCTACTGTTAACCTTCACCCTCTGTCAGGCTTTGGCACTGGCCATATGGGACTATTAAAGGGTGAGTGAGTCTTGCTGATGACTCCTTGGCTCTCCAATTGATGAATCAACTCATGGATGGGAGCCAGGGGATCTCAGTTGGTGCAATATTGCTGCCAATGCACCGTCCTGGTAGCAATCGGTACCTGCTGTTCTTCAACTCGCAGCAAGCCCACAACAGAAGGATCTTCTGAGAGGCCAGGCAGGGTAGATAACTGTTTGATCTTCTCTGTGTTCACAGTGGCTACACCAAAAGCTCATTGGTACCCTTTTGGGTCCTTCAAGTACCCTCTCCTGGGGTAGTCTATGCCAAGGATACATGGTGCCTCTGGGCCGGTCACAATAGGGTGCTTTTGCCACTTGTCCCCTGTTAAGCTCACCTCAGCCTTCAGTACAGACAATTGTTGGGATCCTCCTGTCACTCCAGAGATCCAGATGGGTTCCGTGCCCCTATACCCTGATGGCATTAGGGTACACTGTGCACCAATGTCTACCAAAGCCTTATACTTCTGTGGGTCTGATGTGCCAGGCCACTGAATCCACACAGTCCAGTATATCCGGTCATCCCTTTCCTCCTCCTGGCCAAAGGCAGGGACCCTCTATTCCTGTTCCTGGTCAGAGTATTCACTGTCTGACCTTTGCAGTGCCAGACCAGAAGTCCCCTCACTAGGATCAAGGGAGGTGATCTCAGTCCTTCTATGACTGGGAGATCGCTGATTGCCTTCTTGTATCTCTACAGCAACTAAGCTGACAGCCTTCTTGGGTAGCCCCTTCTTAACAGCTGTCTTCCCTCTCAGTTTGTGTACATGGGCTTCCAGCTTAAAGGTGGGTTCACTATCCCACTTCCTAATGTCCTTCCCCTGGTAATGTAAGAAGAACCAGAGAGTGCCACGCAGCATGTGCCTGGGGCTCCCTTTCCCTCTGACAGGGGCAGGAGGGGACTCCCAGCATCAGAGCAGCCAGGCAGCAATCTGCTCACCTGGCTGGCGGCTGTAATCTTTCCGCATGTCTCGAACTTCTCTCAGGGTCAGGGACCGCGTAGTTTCTGCCTCTTCTCTGATTTCTCTCACTTCTTCCTCCCATTTCTTTGTTGAAGGACCAGCTTCCTGATCAAACCCTTCCTCCTCCTTCCCCCTTAATAATTGATGATATGGACCCGTTGACCTCCTTGTCCACTGTTTCTTTCTCACTACCGGGGCAATTACTGTAGTTGGCATTTGGGTCCCCATCTCAGCCATGGTGTCCTCAGATGCGGTTTGGGCCCCTGTCTCAACTATCATTTTCTTAGATGTAGTTTGGATCCCTGTCTCAATCACTGAATCCTCAATGGTGGTTTGGGTCCCTGTCTTCACCACAGTCCTCTGATAGTAGTGAATCATGGCTCCATAGGCACAGGCCAAGCCCCAGTACAGTGCTAGAAGCTGCTGGCTTTCACTGGGGTAGGCAAGGCACCCTTCTATCAGGTGGCACGTCAAATTACCAGGGTTACTTGCTTGTTAAGGTGTAAAATCCCAGGCTATGGGAGGTGATAAATGCTCCAGGAACCTGCCCAAATCCTTCCACACACCCTGCCAACCCAGGGATCCGCTGCCTCAGGGCATAAGCCAACAGTGTTAATCAGTAGTATTAAAACAGCCCACGTAAGGGTGAACAAGGACCTTGCAATAAAACCATGCACATCAATCCCAGATAGAAAGAGGGAGGTGTATTCCCTCATCCTCTCCACAAGATAGCTCCCCCAGCACACTAAGGGCATCATGTCAGGGCAAATCACATAGCCATTGTTTATATTAACATGTTCCCAAGCTCAGCAAAATAAAGAGATAAGCAGTGCAGCAAGCAAACTGTGTGACCTGCACAGAGGCCTGCCAATTAATAACTATAATAGCTATAGCACACTCAATTTGAAACCGCCACTGTCTCGAGCCCAACATTGGGTGCCACAAAGGACTGTGGTGGGTTAACCTTGGCTGGCTGTCAGGTGCCCACCAAGCTGCTCTATCACTCCCCCTGCATCAGCTGGACAAGGGGAGAAAATATGCTTACAAGCTCATGGGTTGAGATAAAGGCAGTTTAATAAAGAAAAGCAAAGGCCACGCACGGAAACAAAGGGAAAAAAAAGATTTATTCTTTACTTCCCATAAGCAGGCAAGGTCCAGCCACTTCCTGGGAAGTAGGGCCTCAGTACACATAGCAGTTGTTCTGGAAGACATACGTCATAACAAATGCCCCCCCTCCTCCTCCTTTCTCTTAGCTTTTATTGCTGAGCAGACGTCATATGGTATGGAATATCCCTTTGGTCATTTTGGATCTGCTGTCCCAGCTGTGTCCCCTCCCAACTTCTTGTGCACCCCCAGCATACTTGCTGGTGGGGTGGTATGAGAAGCAGAAAAGGCCTTGACGCTGTGTAAGCATTGCGCAGCAATAACTAAAACATCCCTGTGTTATCAACACTTTTCACCAGAAATCCAAAACATAGCCTCATACTAGCTACTATGAAGAAAATTAACTCTATCCCAGCCAAAACCAGCACACATTCTCCACCCCTTATTCCATACCATTTACATCATGCTCAGGTCCCACACTATCTAATACATCCTCATTAACCACCACCCCCTTCCCATCCTTTGATATAATACACAGATATCATTCCCTTAGTCTATAGACCACCACTGTGAAATGTCTGTAAAATGTCCATAAATGTCCACAAATTGTCCATTGAGTTCATTTAGTCCATGACTTTGGGCTCCATCTCTTATGGTGGTCACTCAGGACAGGAGAGGTGGTGTGTTGCATGGAGTTACTGGGCACCAAAGCCAGCTCAGGTCGGGTCGCTGCTGTGCTTGCACTGCTTCTTGTAAGGATTGTCCTCCATTGGTTCAGGTGGTTCCAGCTATAGTAATTCCTATAAGATGCAACTCAAATCCTGGGTTACAACAATTTAAAGGTATTTCCATTACAGTTTCCACCCCTGGTCCCTTTGGACCAGACCATCGGGTTTAACATTGCAATGAACTCCTCCCCTTGCCCCTGCTCCAGCTTGGACTTATCCACAGACCGCAGACCCTTAGGGGAGTACCTGCTCCAAGTGGAGCCTTATCTATGAGCCACAGTCTCTCCAGGGGTATACCTGCTGCGGCATGGACTTATCCACAGCCACAGTTGCTTTGAGGTGCACCTGCTCCAGCGTGGCCTTCTCCATGGGCCACAATGCCTTCAGAGATAGACCTGCTCCAGCATGGCCTTACCCACAGCCACAGTCCCTTCAGAAGTAAACCTGCTCCAACATGGCCTTACCCCTGGCTGCAGTCCCTCCAGGGGGGTACCTGCTCTGTCGTGGGCTTATCCACGGCCACACGCTTTGAGGTGCTCCAACATGGCCTCATGCACAGCCACTGATGCTTCAAGGTGTACCTGCTGCAGCATGGACTTATCCACAGCCACAGATGCTTCGAGGTGTACCTTCTCCAGCGTGGACTTGTCCTTGGGCCACAATCCCTGCAGAGGTACACCTGCTGCAGCACAGACATAACCACGGCCACAGACACTTCGAGATGTACCCACTGTGGTGTGTACTTATCCATGGCCATGGATGCTTCGGGGTGTCCTGCTCCTGCATGGACTCATCCACAGGTCACAGTCCCTTTGACTCAAGTTCACACTGGAGTTCCAGCCTGTCCAGTACAGCAGCACAGAAACAGCAGCGATGTCCTGGCCATCTGCCAGCCCAGACACATGGCCATTGCTCTTATCAAAAAGTTCCCAGGCACAGCTGAGTCAGATGATAAGCAGTACAGCAAGCAGCGAAAGCAAAAAGCAGCCACTAACGAGCACTAGACTAATATACAGTAAGGCAAGCAAGCCCCATGGCAAGCACAGGAGCCTGCCAATTAATAGCTAAACAGCAATAACAGCTATAAATTCAGTCTAGCACATTCCAATCAAACCTGTCCTTATCTCGAACCCTTCGAGCCCCACACTGGGCACCAAAAAGGACTGTCGTGGATTAGCCCCAGCCAGCAACTAAGCACCACACAGCTGCTCGCTTGCTCCCCTCACAGTGGGATGGGGGAAGAGAATCAGAAGAGCAAAAGTGAGAAAACTCAAGGGTTGAGATAAAGACAGTTTAATAGGTAAAGCAAAAGCCACGCACACAAGCAAAGCAAAGCAAGGAATTCATTCACTACTTCCCATGGGCAGGCAGGTGTTCAGCCATCTCCAGGAAAGCAGGGCTCCATCATGTGTAACGGTTACTTGGGAAGACAAACGCCGTAACTCCGATTTCCCCCTTCCTTCTTTCCCCCTCCAGCTTTATATGCTGAGCGTGATGTCATATGGTGTGGAATATCCCTTTGGTCAGTTGGGGTCAGCTGTCCCGCCTGTGTGCCCTCCCAACTTCTTGTGCACCCTCAGCCTACTTGCTGGCGGGGTGGTATGAGGAGCAGAAAAGGCCTTGATGCTGTGTAAGCACTGCAACTAAAACATCCCCGTATTATCAAGACTGTTTTCAGCACAAACCCAAAACATAGCCACATACTAGCTACTGTGAAGAAAACTAACTCTATCCCACCAAAACCCAGCACACTTTTACATTGAGAGCAACGCCAACGCCTCTCCTTCCTTGCCTGTTCCTCCTGAACAGTTTATAGCCATGCATTGCAGCACTCCAGGTGTGTGATTTGTCCTACCGTGTTTCAGGGACAGCAATTACATTGTAGCTTTCTAGCTGTACAATGGCTTCCAACTCCTCCTGTTTGTTACCCATGGTGCATGCATTGGGATCGAGGAACTTCAGCTGGGCTATGGACAGTGTCACCTTATGTGGTGGGTTGACCTTGGCTAGATGCCAGGTGCCCACCAAAGCCGCTCTATCACTCCCCCTCCTAACTGGACAGGGGAGAGAAAATATGAGGAAAGGCTCATAAATCGAGATAAGGACAGGGAGATCACTCAACAGTTACTGTGAGGGGCAAAACAGACTCGACTTGGGGAAATTAATTTAATTTATTACCAATCAAAAGTCAGAGTAGGATAATGAGAATTAAAATCAAATCTTAAAACACCTTCCCCCCAACCCTCCCTTCTTCCCAGGCTCAACTTCACTCCCAATTTCTCTACCTCCTCCCCTCGAGTGGTGCAGGGGGACGGGGAATGGGGATTGCAGTCAGTTCATCACATGTTGTCTCTGCCGCTCCTTCCTCCTCACACTCTTCCCCTGCTCCAGCGTGGGGTCCCTCCCATGGGAGACAGTCCTCTGCAAACTTCTCCAACATGGGTCCTTCCCACGGGCTGCAGTTCTTAACTAACTGCTCCAGCATGGGTCCTTTCCACAGGGTGCAGTCCTTCAGGAATGGACTGCTCCAGTGTGGGTCCCCCCACGGGGTCACAAGTCATGCCAGCAAACCTGCTCCGGCATAGGCTCCCCTCTCCACAGGGTCCTAGGTCCTGCCAGGAGCCTGCTCCAGCATAGGCTCTCCACAGAGTCACATTCTCCTTCAGGCACATCCACCTGCTCCAGCATGGCATCCTCCATGGGATGCAGAGTGGATATATGCTCTGCCATGGACCTCCATGTCCAGGGGGACAACCTGCTTCACCATGGTCTTCACCACAGGCTGCAGGGGAATCTCTGCTCCGGTGCCCGGAGCACCTCCTCCCCCTCCTTCTTCACTGACCTTGGTGTCTGCAGGGTTGTTTCTCTCACATATTCTCACTCCTCTCCTCCGGCTGCTGTTGTGCATCAGTTTTTTCCCCCCTTCTTAAATATGTTATCACAGAGGCACAACCACCATTGCTTATTTCCTCAGCTTTGGTCAGCGGCAGGTCCATCTTGGAGCCAGCTGGCACTGGCTCTATTGGACATGGCTGTGGCCTCTGGCATCTTCTCAGAGAAGCCACTCCTGTAGCTCCCACGCTACCAAAACCTTGCCGTGCAAACCCAGTATACCTTAACATGCCCTAATGCCTTTGAGGCATTTCACAGGTGTTTCCCTGTTGGTTCCTAATACATCAGTAGTCCTTGGGTCTTCTCTGTTGCTCAAAACTCCATCCCCTTTCACCACTAAATCTAGTTTAAAGCCCTCCTTGTAAGTCTGGCCAGCTTGTTGGTGAAGACCCGCTTGCCCCGCTTGGTCAGGTGAACCCCATCAGCTCCCAACAGACCTGGCTTCTGAAAGGTAGATCCATGATCACAGAAGCCAAAACCTTGAGTATGGCACCAGCCAAGCAGCCAGGCATTCACCTCTTAATTTCATCTCCTCCTTCCTGAACCCCTTCCTCTCACTGGGAGGATAGAGGACAACACCACCTGTGCTCCTGATCCTTTGCTCTGAGGGACAATACAGTCTCTTTTGATGGTTCTAAGTTGCCTTGTCACAGTATCATTGGACCCTACATAGAATATTAGGAGCAGATCATAATCTGTAGGGTTCACCAGGCTCGGCAGCCTCTCAGTGATGTTGCGTATATGAGCTCCTGGTAGGCAGCAAACTTCTCTAGAGAAGTTGTCTGGATGGCAAATGGGTGCTTCGGTGCCTCTCAGTAGGGAATCTCCAATTACTAATACTTTACGTGCTTTTCTGGTGGCACAGGTTCTAATGCGGGTGGGCGGTTGGATCAACTTTGCATGGTCGACTTCTCCTGGATCCTGTCCGTTACTCATGTGCTCTTCATTCTCCAACACCCAGAGTGCCATATCTGCTATGTAGGGGCACTTTAGGGGAGGGGAAGGCGGAAGGTTCTTCCTTCTGCCCTGAGCAGAGACAAGGGTCCTGTCTCCTTCACCTTGTGAGTTACTTGTGTCAGTCAGCTCAAGGTTGAATTCAGGCTTACCTTCCACTTGCGCAGCCTTAAGGCAGGGCTGTCGCTCAGCCTGGGAAAGCGCACAATACCACGTATCGATCTCATGCTCACATTCCTGGATGCTGCACTGCCTGTCGAGCTCCTCTTGTAACGTAGCTACTGGTTTGAAGAGTTCTTCTAGCTGGGCACACTTGCAGCTATGACATCTACTGCCGCCTTCAGGTGCTAGGGGGACTTCCAGGTGCTGGAGCTCCATGCAACCTGAGGTCTGGACAGCTAATTCAGTCCTTGGGAGGTCTGTTTGGGTGGAGACGTCAGCATAGGTAGGCTGCAGTGCTTCTGTTTGGGTTTCAGCCTCAGCCTTGCAGTTGTGGTGGGTGGACACCATTTTCTTTCAGCAGGATACAGTCTCCTTGTAGTTCTCAGAAAAAATGGCCCAGTTATAAAATGGTAATTCTTTTGAAAGATGTCGTCCTTCTAATTCTAGTTCCCTGGAGGCCTCAAGTTTCCAGGTAGGCTTGCACAGCCACCAGCTAGCTGGGGTGACCATCAGGGCTGCAGCCTAAGCCTGCGGGTGAGCAGAGCATGCAGAAGCCTGACAACCGGCAGAGGGCACTGCCCTTGTTGCGCACTCTGCTGTGCTGCCACTGCTGCTTCCAACTGATGCTACTCCCTGTTTGCACACCTGTCACGAATGAGTGATTTAGATCGTTTAAAATATCACTGTCAAAGGTATTAGCAAAAGTGGTTTTAATATGATTTATAAAAGTGTGGACAGGCCCAATTGCCGTCCTGGCGCTATTCATTTTTTGATCTCAAGTTTTGTAATTTATCCTTAAGGGGGAGGAAAGGGTTATCGCTCTTTCTTGGAGCTGGCAATGGCGCCAGAGTATTTGGAGTACATTCTCTCCTTTCCCCATCATTGTGTTTCTGAAATGCTTGAATTAGATTCAGGATAATGCTAGTAGGCTGTCCCTGAATCGCGGCTCTGGGAATGCTTAGTGTTAATGCTTTCCTCCACAGTTCATTTCTCCACTCCCGAGACTCTGCTCGTGGGTCTTTAGGCCTATTTTCCCTCAGTTTAGTTCCTGTTCCCTGTGGGGGTGTTTGTTTTACTGGTCGCACCCGATGATTTCCTGTTCGGGATCTTGGGTCCAATTTCTCGGTCAACAGATCATCCCACCCCATTTCACGGCTATGGTTTACAATACCGTGCATTAATTCTGTCCATGTAGGGAGTTGTCTGTGGGGATCATCACCGTCAAATTCCTCATTGTGCTCTGTGTCTCTTTTAATCTCATCCTGTTTTGCAATTAAATAGGGTTTAAGAATTGCCTGGGCTCCCCTAATTAGTGGCTTTAACATAGTATAATCTACAGTAGCAGATATCGGGGTATCACTCTCCACGTTTGTGCATAGCTTGTATGCAGGCGGCTTTGGTGACGGCAGTGGAGAGTTCACCTAAGGAATGGATGGGAATTATAGAGGGTTCACCTTGATCCAAGGTATCTATTCCCCCAGACCAGTAGGCTACCCTACTGGTGATAGAATGGGCTTCATCTATTGGGTTGGGTCCTAGGTTTAAGAAAACTCCCAGACCCCAATAACCGTTTGCTTCATCTCCACTCAACATTATTTGGTCACCACCACTGAGGCAGACATGCCACAAATATTCAGTTTCAGTTTCACCTGGCTTTCTGCTGTATTTCTCTTGTAATTTTGCCAATTGTAATGCATCCCATGGAGTGCTTTGCATACTATATTGCTGACCACCTCTTCGAGGTCCTTCAGAGTACTCTACTTTAATAATGGGCCTAGTCTTATATTCAGAGGAGTCTGAAAGGGGCAGTCATTAGGATCACCCCAAATATCACCATCCCAATCCTCCGGGGACACTATTAGTTTCCTAATTTGCATGGGGTTAGGGGGATGCAGGGCCTGCATGAGCATCATCTTGATCTTTTCTTCCAACTTTTGTGTTTTCTCCTTTTCTTCCTGTAATTGTTTCTGCAGCTGCTCAATTTTCAAAGACAGTATTAATTCAGCTGCCTTTTTGCCTTCTATTTCTTCTTTTAGGTCTTGCTCCTTTTTATAGTTATTCTTCCTATACTGATAAGCAGCTTCTAAACAGGTACCTAGCATTTTGCAAATAATTCCTTTCCCTTTTCCATCCTTTATATGCCCCCTGGCCACTTTTAGCTGTTCTTCCACAGCTTCCCAATCATGCCAATTATCACGAGCCCATTCTTCTGAGAATTTGGGACTCGGACTTATTCCATGCTTCCATAAGTAATCAGTGATACTACTTGCCATCCTGCCGACTACACCAATTTGTCGCGAATGAGTGATTTAGATTGCTTAAAAAAAATCACCATCAAAGGTATTAGCAAAAGTAGTTTTAATGTGATTTATAAAAGTGTGACTTAACAAAGTTCGATGGCAAGGTTCATTCTATTAATTACTGCATGGAAGAAGCATACACAGGAAAATTGGGTTACACTTGAGTTAAAATGATTCACAGAGAGACCTAGGATACAAAAGGGTATGGAGGATCCTCCTGTTGAGTCACGAGGTTCAGAGTAGACCCCCCTTGCTTTCTAAACTCCTGATGGAGCTTAGGTGCAGCTAGGTCCAATCTTAATCTTGGACTTGGACAGCGGTTTATGTCTAAGGGATTATATATGCAAGATTTATCAATTCAGCATGCAATCAAAGTTACCAAGACAAAATCAAAGTTACCAAGGTTATGCGCAATATCGGTCGCTTACCAAAGATCTGCCGTTGGTAAAAGGTCTCTCTGCCTCGAGGAGCAAACTTGAGAGGTGTCCCAGCTCAAGGGGAGATCACCGCCATGCAGCCACACTGCCTAGCAGGGAGAGCTCAAAGAAGGCTCACTTTGGCTGTCATATTTATAGATAAAGTGGTTGGCTCATAGTCAAATTACATGCGATAGGAACGATATGCATGAGACTCCTTGTACCCACAACTTTCTTTGTTCCTTGATGAATGAATCTTGGAAAAGCCACCAGCTATTCATGTGTCAATTGCATGACTGGTGTTCCAAGCTCATATGCATTGATACTCACTGTGTCACTGTGTTCCTTTGTGGGTTTTCAGAGAACAGATCGGGACCAGAGGAGTTCTTGGCCTGGCTACGGCTCAGGCCTTTACCTCCTTTGGAGCCTGTACCAAACTACTGCTAGTTTGGTTAAGAGGTCGAGTGCATCCGTCACAACATCCTGTTCGCTGGTGCTCCCTAGGGTCCAGTTATACGCAGCTTCCCATGGTTTGAACTGACCACAGGGACCGCCGGCACCTCCCCATTCTCTCTCGCCCCAGTAGCTAGTAGACTGAGTTTTTAACTTCTAAGACTTTTTAACTGTGTGTTTTACTGCAGTGGTAGCAACAACAGTGAGTAGTGTTAGGAAGCTAAACCTGTGTCTATGACTTCAAAACTGCTTTAACACACTATATCAGTTATTTATCCAGAACACTGGATATATATTTTTCTCCAAAAGGTCCAGTCTCCCCTCTCCATATTGTTTTTCTTCCATAGGAAATTTTCTTTGATCGAAAGAGAAATAACCAAAAGGCCTGCCCACATCCCAAAAGTGTACACCTCTTGTAAGACTAATGGCCTTACAGCTGGTCTGCCTTTCTTTTCATCATCTTCTCTCTAACATTTGCTCCAAACAGCAAATTCAGCCCTATTCGTTGAATAGTGCAGGGAGAGAAGAAGGAGAAGAAATGAATCCACTGGCAGGGGAGCTGAAACATCTAGAGACCAGCCTGAGTTGTTGTACCTGGGGTAGTGGTCTCTGAGTTCACAAGGGGTGTGAAAGGTAGGAAAGTGTAATTGTCTTTTTGGCTGTAGTTACTGAGTGGATTTGAGGAGATGGGATCTTATCTGGGACAGTGCTAAAGAAGGTATTAGCTGAGAGAGGTGGAACAAAGATTAATGAAAGAGGTGTGGGACATGAAATGCTGGAAGCTATGAGACCCAAATAGGAAAGGAGATTTAAACACGTGTTCTTTCATGAATATGTGTGCATAGTGTGCATAGATGGGTTTACCTCTGCGCTGCCAATTGTTCTGCTTCCATTGCTGTAACCACCCCCACAGGGCATTTGCCACCATCCATGAGTCAGTATAGAGACAGAGCATTGGCCACTTTTCTCATTCAGCAATGTCTAAAGCCAGCTGGATGGCCTTTATTTATGCAAATTGGCTCGATTCACCATCTCCTTCAGCAGTTTCTACCACTTGTCATATAGGACTCCATACAGCAGCTTTCTATCTCCAATGCTTTCCTACAATACGACAGGACCCATCAGTGAACAGGGCATACTGCTTCTCATTTTCTGGTAGTTTATTGTACAGTGGGGCCTCCTCAGCACGCGTCACCTCCTCCTCTGGCGATATTCCAAAATCTTTGCCTTCTGGCCAGTCCATAATTACTTCCATGATTCCTGGGTGATTGGGGTTTCCTATTCGAGCCCATTGTGTGATCAGTGCAACCCACTTACTCCACGTAGCATCAGTTGCATGATGTGTAGAGGGGACCCTCCCTTTGAACATCCAGCCCAGCACTGGCAGTCGAGGTGCCAAGAGGAGTTGTGCTTCAGTACCAACCACTTCCGAAGCAGCTCAAACCCCTTCATATGCTACCAATATATCTTTTTCAGTTGGAGTATAGCGGGCCTCGGATCCTCTGTATCCCCGACTCCGAAAAGGACTGTCGTGGTTTAGCCCCAGTCAGCAATTAAGCACCACCCAGCCGCTCGCTCACCCTCCCCCCCTGGTGGGATGGGGGAGAGAATTGGAAGAGCAAAAGTGAGAAAACTCGTGGGGTGAGATAAGAACAGTTTAATAATTGGAACAAAATAATAGTAATAATAATAATGAATTGTAATGAGAAGGAAAACAACAAGAGAGAGAGAAGAACAAAACCCAAGGGAGGGAAAAAAAGAAAAAATAAATAAAGAAAAAAAATGATACAACCGCTCACCACCCGCCGACCGACGCCCAGCCAGTCCCCGAGCAGCGATCGCTACCCCCCGGCCAACTCCCCCAGTTTATATACTGGGCATGACATCATATGGTATGGAATAGCCCTTTGGGCAGTTTGGATCAACTATCCTGGCTGTGCCCCCTCCCATTTCTTGGGCACCTGGCAGAGCATGGGGAGCTGAAAAAAAGTCCTTGACCAGTGTAAACACTGCTTAGGGACAGCCAAAACATCAGAGTGTTATCAATATTATTCTCATACTAAAATCCAAAGCACAGCACTATACCAGCTACTAGGAAGAAAATTAACTCTATCCCAGCCGAAACCAGGACAGGAGTAGAGGGCATGACTTATGAGGAGCGGCTGAGGTCACTTGGTTTGTTCAGCTTAGAGAAGTGGAGACTGAGGGGTAACCTCATTGCTGTCTACAACATCCTCATGAGGGGGAGCTGTGAGGGAGGTGCTGCTCTCTTCTCTCTGGTATCCAGTGATAAGATGCGAGGAAATGGCTTAAAGCTGCATCAGGGGAAGTTCAGATTGCATATTAGGAAAACGTTCTTCACTGAGAGGGTGGTCAAGCACTAGAACAAGCTCCCCAGGGAAGTGGTCATGGCCCCAAGTCTGTTGGTGTTCAAGAAGCATTTGGACACTTTTAGAGTTATGATTTAACTTTTAGGTTGCCCTGTGTGGAGTCAGGAGTTGGACTTGATGATCCTCATGGGTCCCTTCCAACTCAGGATATTCTATAATTCTATGATTCTATGAAAGTAAAATTCTGGGTAAATGTATTGTCAGCAAACATATTGTACCATTCTTGGAGCCAATATGCGAATATGTCTATTGACATTTTTGTGGGGAAATAAGTAAAATTTTTACTTTTAAAATGGGGTGGTTTTCTTCTCTGCATTTACCTAGAAAGATGTACAGATAGATTTTGGCTCAGTCACAGTAGATTCAAGTTTAAATCACAGATCTGAAGGTTGTCAATCTTTCTCAGAATGGTATAATCAGGAAAAAAAGTCTTTTATTAACAGCACAATGCTGATAACTATTTTTGCTGGGGAAGAATGGTTGCACCATGGTCACCAGTTATAATATATTTACGATTTATTGGGATGTCTGGGGTTTAAAATTGTGGCTAGGGTTGAGATTATTCTTTTCATAATTTGGCATAATAGTGGTGACTGAGCAGTTAAATCAGCAGGTTTTCCAGACTTTGTCTTTAGTCCTGTACAAACATATGTCAAAGGACAAAGTTGGCTTTTGTAAAAGGGGAATGAATGAGGAAGTCTAGATTTTTTCCTGTAATTAACACTGGTGAGTATTTGTGTTCTCAAGTGCAAAGGTGCTGGTTATGCTGACAACTGGTGGATCTTGTACAGACCAGAAGTGTAGTCACTGTGTAAACAGTTATAAGCCAAGATTTTTCACTGTGACCTTGCACTGACCTCAGCCTTGAGGTAGAAACTTCTTTACTAGAGATAAAACACTAATGCCTTCCTGTCTGTCCAGGACAGGTGGCCTATGATACGGCAGTAAATTCAATGTGCTCCAGGCCATTCTCTGGCAATGAGGCCAATCTACGCAGAACAGCACACATCCCTTTAAACTACTTTATTCTTCAAAACAAGGTGGCCAAATATAAACCGATAATTGGGTACAGTCCCACTCAATGCCCAGCCGAAGAGTGCTAGTTGGAATGGGCTAAAATTAGGCTGAAGCAACTGTGGCACTGTGTCAGAATGGATGGGTTAATCTAGTGCCTAACAGCATTCCCCAGCTCTCTCTAATTTTATAGAATAGAAACCACTACAGAGTCACTACCTGAGCAGTACTTGTGCAGTTTATTTTCCTTACCTATGTTTCACATTTTACATTTTTACTATTTTTTACAGCGTAGTTTCCCAATTTGTGAAGATTATTTAGCATTCCAGTCCCATTCTTCAATGCACTTCTACCCCATTGCAGTTTGGTAGAAGCTGTATTTTATAAAAGGATCTATACTCCATTTTGTTATGTAAATTATTCATTAACATACTGAAAATAGTGGCCTCAGAGCACCTGAATAGGAATCCCCTCTCAGCACATGCTTTGACTTTGAAAGTGAAGCACTGATAGCTAGTCTCCAAACACTGTCCTCCAATCAGTTTTATTCTGACTTCACAACAGTTTAATCAACACCACATCTCCCTAACTTGTATGTGGGAGCATTGTATAATTCTGTTGGGTTTACATGGCAAAGTTTTGGTAGCAGGGGTCTACAGGGGTGGCTTCTGTGAGAAAATGCCAGAAGCTGCCCCCATGTCTGACAAAGCCAGTGCCAGCCGGCTCCAAGATGGACCCACCACTGCCCAAAGCTGAGCCAATAAGTGGTAGCACCTCTGTAATAATGTATTTAAGAAAGGGTAAACAACACTGCACAACAGCAGCTGGGAGAGAGGAGTAAGAATATGTGAGAGCAACAACTCTGCAGACAGCAAGGTCACTGAAGAAGGAGGGGGAGGAGGTGCTCCAGGCACCAGAGCAGAGATTCCCCTGCAGACCATGGTGAAGACCATGGTGAAGCAGGTTGTCCCCCTGCAGCCCATGGAGGTTAACGGTGGAGCAGATATGCACCCGTTGTTGTAGGAATTATACAGCCGCCACCTAGAACATGGTAGGAATTATGTGGATGCCACTTCAACAGGGCTCGTCCCTAGGTTCCACTTTTTAACAGAGCAGATCAACTCTTTTCTATATATTTATTCATAATGCATGCGTGAAGGAATTTCCTTCAAGAAGGAAATCTTAAAGGCACAGGAGGCCTTAAAGCAGGCCATCCCTATGTGCCAAAAGATGACCCAGCGGGGAAGAAGTCCAGCCTGGCTGAACAGAGAGCTTTGGCTGGAACTCAGGGAAAAAAAGAGAGTTTATGACCTTTGGAAGAAGGGGCAGGCAACTCAGGAGGACTACAAGGATGTCATGAGGTTATACAGGTAGAAAATTAGAAGGGCCAAAGCCCAACTAGAAGTTAATTTGGCTACTGCCATAAAAGACAATACAAAATGTTTCTATAAATGCATTAAAAACAAAAGGAGGGCTAAAGGAGAATCTCCATCCTTTATTGGACGTGGGGGGAAACATAGTGACAAAGGATGAGGAAAAGGCTGAGGTACTTAATGCCTTCTTTGCCTCAGTCTTTAATAGTAAGACCAGTTGTTCTCAGGGTACCCAGCCCCCTGAGCTGAAAGACAGGGACAGGGAGCAGAATGAAGCACCCATAATGCAAGGGGACATGGTTAGTGACCTGCTACACCTCTTAGGCACACACAAGTCTATGGGGCTGGATGGGATCCACCCAAGGGTATTGAGGGAGCTGGTGGAAGTGCTCACCAAGCCGCTTTCAATCCTTTATCAGCAGTCCTGGCTAACCTGGGAGGTCCCAGTTGACTGGAGGTTAGCAAATGTGACGCCCATCTTCAAGAAGGGCCAGAAGGAGGATCCGGGGAACTACAGGCCTGTCAGCCTGACCTCGGTGCCGGGGAAGGTTATGGAGCAGCTCATCTTGCGTGCCATCACATGGCACGTACAGGACACCCAGGTGATCAGGCCCAGTCAGCATGGGTTTGTGAAAGGCAGGTCCTGCTGGACTAACCTGATCTCCTTCTGTTGACAAGATGACCTGCTTAGTGCATGAGGGAAAGGCTCTGGATGTTGTTTACCTGGACTTTAGTAAAGCCTTTGGCACCATTTCCCACAGAATTCTCCTGGAGAAACTGGCTGCTTATTGCTTGGACGGGTGTACTCTTTGCTGGGTAAAAAACTGGCTGGATGGCCTGGCCCAAAGAGTGGTGGTGAATGGAGTTTACTCCAGTTGGCGGCCGGTCACAAGTGGTGTTCCCCAGGGCTCTGTGTTGGGGCCAGTTCTGTTTAACATCTTTATCAATGATTTGGATGAGGGGATCGAGTGCACCCTCAGTAAGTTTGCAGATGACACCAAGTTGTGTGGGAGTGTTGATCTGCTTGAGGGTAGGAAGGCGCTACAGAGGGATCTGGACAGGCTGGATCGATGGGTTGAGGCCAATTGTATGAGATTCAACAAGGCTGAGTGCAAGGTCCTGCACTTGGGTCATAACAACCCCATGCAATGCTACAGGCTTGGGGAAGAGTGGCTGGAAAGCTGCCTGGTGGAAAAGGACCTGGGGGTGTTGGTCAACAGCCGCCTGAACATGAGCCAGCAGTGTGCCCAGGTGGCCAAGAAGGCCAACAGCATCCTGGCTTGTATCAAAAATAGCGTGGCCAGCAGGACTAGGGAAGTGATTGTGCCCCTGTACTTGGCAGTGGTGAGACTGCGCCTCGAATACTGTGTTCAGTTTTGGGTCCCTCAGTACAAGAAAGACATTGAGGTGCTGGAGCATGTCCAAAGAAGAGCAACAAAGCTGGTGAAGGGTCTAGAGCACAAGTCTTATGAGGATCGGCTGAGGGAACTGGGGTTGTTTAGTCTGGAGAAAAGGAGGCTGAGGGGAGACCTTATCACTCTCTACAACTACCTGAAAGGAGGTTGTAGAGAGGTGGGTGTTTGTCTCTTCTCCCAAGGAACAAGTGATCAGACGAGAGGAAATGGCCTCAAGTTGTGCCAGGGGAGGTTTAGATTGGATATTAGGAAAAAATTCTTCACCAAAACGGTTATCAAGCATTGGAACAAGCTGCCCAGGGAAGTGGTTGAGTCACCATCCCTGGAGGTATTTAAAAGGCGTTTGGATGTGGTGCTTAGGGACATGGTATAGTGGTGGACTTGGTAGTGTTAGGTTAACAGTTGGACTTGATGATCTTAAAGGTCCTTTCCAACATAAATGATTCTATGATTCTATATGTGAACAAAGACATATTCAGAAGTGTAAGCAGTTTGGACAAAATAGTTCAAAAATTTAGCTCCGTTTACTTGCTTGCACAAGAACCTTGTTAAGAACTGACTGAACGGCAAAGCTCAAAGGATTGTAGTGAATGGGGCTACATCTGGCTGGTGAACAGTCACCAGTGGTGTTCCTCAGGGTTCAGTTCTAGGGCCAGTCCTGTTCAATATATTTATCAATGATCTGGGTGCAGGAGTCGAAAGCACCCTTATCAAGTTTGCTGATTATACCAAACTGGGAGGTGCTGTTGACTCTCTTGAGGGACAAGAGGCCTTGCAGAAGGATCTGGATAGATTGGAGCATTGGGCAATGATTAATGGGATGAAAGTTAACAAGAACAAATGCTGGATTCTGCATCAGGGCCGGAGTAATGCCGGGCACAAGTATAAATTGGGAGAGGAGTGGCTGGAGAGCAGCCCTGCAGAAAGGGATCTGGGGGTGCCGGTTGACAGCAGGCTCAATATGAGGAGTCAGCAGTGTGCCCTGGCAGCCAAGAGGGCAAACGGCATCCTGGGGTGCATCAAACACAGCAGAACCAGCCAGTCAAAAGAGGTGATTATCCCACTGTATTCAGCGTTGGTGCGGCCTCACCTAGAATACTGTGTGCAGTTCTGGGTCCCACAATTGAAAACGGATGTGAAGGTCCTTGAATATGTCCAGAGGAGGGCAACAAAGCTGGTGAAAGGGCTGGAAGGCATGTCCTATGAGGAGTGGCTAAGGACTCTGGGTTTGTCTAGTTTGGAGAAAAGGAGGCTGAGGGGCGACCTCATTGCTCTCTACAGCTTCCTGAGGAGGGGAAGTGGAGAAGGAGGTGCTGAGCTCTTCTTCCTGGTATCCAGTGATAGGACGCGTGGGAATGGTTCAAAGCTGCTCCAGGGGAAGTTCAGACTGGACATTAGGAAGCATTTCTTTACCGAGAGGGTGGTCAAACACTAGAACAGGCTTCCTAGAGAGGTGGTCGATGCCCCATCCCTGTCAGTGTTTAAGAGGCATTTGGACAATGCCCTTAATAACATGCTTTAAATTTTGGTCAGCCCTAAAGTGGTCAGGCAGTTGGACTAGATGATTGTTGTAGGTCCCTTCCAACTGAAAATATTATTTTCTTTTCTTTTCTTTTCTTTTCTTTTCTTTTCTTTTCTTTTCTTTTCTTTTCTATTCTATTCTATTCTATTCTACTCTGTTCTATTCTATTCTTATTTCCCATTACCCTACTCTGATTTGTTTGGCAATAAATTAAATTAATTTCCCCAAGTTGAGTCTGTTTTGCCTGTGATTCTGTAATTGCTGAGTGATGTCCCTGTCCTTATCTTGACCCACGAGCCTTTTGCCATATTTTCTCTCCCCTGTCCAATTGAGGATGGGGAGTGACAGAGTGGCTTGGTGGGTACCTGGCAGCCAACCAAGGTCAACCCACCACAAATTTATAGTATACACAGCTGCTCTACAAAAGGCATTAGAGATTTAAGAACCACTAATATAACACAAGGTTATTAGGGGCCTTTTTCAGGCCTACTGAATTCAATGGAAAGAGCTCCACTTCTGTTTTCTGGCTTGAGTCCCACACCACCACCCAGGAGAGGACAGTGTTGCAGGCCCAGTAGGGAAGGCATGGGATCGCTGTAGGTGCACAGTTAACTGAGTCCTAGGGAGCACTTCTGATGATATGGACTAGTAGCTGTGTCGTACCTTCAGACTCTGCTATCTACACCTATGACACATCTCTCAAAGTGGGCCACAGGAAAGCAAGTTGAAAGAGACCCCAAGAAAGTACAAAAACAAATTTTTACTTTATTCTGATTGCCAAGTTATTTAAGGCAGGTATAAAAATGAAAGCATTCAATATACATTTTACATAAAATAAACTAAATTACGGCATAAAACAAGTAACCAGGCATTTAAAAGTCTTTCTTCTAAAACTCTATGATTGTAAACATTAAAAAAAAGACTGCAGGACTATTCAAGTAAAAGACCAATCACAGATGTCTTTGGATATGCAGGCTATTGGATTATTTGCCATTCAAGAATATAAAAAAAGACATTTCATTATTCACAGATGCTTATTATTTCCCCATTTTAAATTCATATATTATGTACAACACAGTTTTTGTGGTACTGGCAACCCCATGGCTTCCAAATGTATATCTTTCACAATACACAATTACAATGAAACGGTGAATACAGTAACATTTTACACTGATGCATCTTATTAGGAGCCACCAAATAAACATCTACATTGTACCAAAGTGTCATCACAGTTAGCCTTTCTGAGAGCTTGTGGGAAATAACAGAAGGATATGCAAGGTTCAGGCACACTGCTACTTAACATTATTAATTTACAATTAGAAAGCAATAGAAAAAAAAATAGAACAGAAAGGAAACAAGAAACAGCCTTTCATGGTTGACACTTTCTAAACATGACAAATACGTTTCTCCTTTACTGTGTGATTTGCAATTTAGCAGCAGACCCTGTGTGTGAGCCTGGTTACCGATACAAAATAGTAAAGAATATATATATATTAAAAATATATATATTTGTTTATATATATATAATATATATATATGCACATAATATATATGCACAAAATATATATATTTTTATATATATATGCACACAAACACATATATAAACAGAAGTCTAATTACAGCAACATTTGTTATTCTGTGATAAAATCTGCAATTTACAAAAATGAAATGACTGGTTTTTACCTGCCATTAAGGCATTTCAAATTAACACCATGGAACTGATGTCTGTAATAAAGCACTTCTTCATGTGATCCAGTCACATGACAATGTACATTTCCAAACTCATCATGCTCTGAAAAGAGAAAGAAGAATATTTTAGTATGAGGTGTCCTTTTTTCCTAACATTCACAGATACACTGTGAAATGAAATCTGCACAGTACTCTCAATCCCAAGTGGAAAAGGCAGCAAGTCATGTTCTCTTCCCTCCCTTGCCAAGCTAACAAATAACTATACTAGCAATGCTAACAAATAATGCATCAGGATTTATCTTCTGAGTTCTGAAACTCTACCATGCATCAGGTCTTTCAGAGCTAGAGACCTTTTTCATTCAAATAATTCAAGCTAGGAGTCTTATAATGGTGACTTGTTTTCAGAGTCAACTTTCAGAAAGACACCAATAACCATGGAACTTTATAGTGCTATCTAATACATTAAACACTCTGAGACAACATGGAAGTGATGAAAGAGACCCTACTGTTAAGGGTGTTTTGTGTTTTTCACTTAAAATGGGATGATTATTATAAAGAAGAGTCTCTTTCCTGTTGGAAGTTGAAGAGTAATTCCAATTGAAAAACTAGTAAATAACTGAGAGGCAAATGCATGCGATTTGTATGTAACTTAAAAATAATGTAACCTCCCTAGAAAACCCTTCTGGAAATAAAATCAGCAAACCAGAAAGATTTGCAGATTAGATAAAAGCATACATTTACCTGGTAGTAGATCGATCTAACTGAATGTGAAGTTTAAACTACTTTTAAAAATCATTTGGATCTTAATTATATTTCATAACCACTTGTTTTATCTTAATAATAACAATACCTAAAATATAGTCTATAGAAAATCTCAGAAGACAGACTATTTGTTCCCTCTTAATGATTTGTATTACAATTAGAGGACACAATTCAAGTACAAAATATCTTAAAGAGAATAAAACTACAATTAACCCAAAGTCCAGCAAACCTCTTTCCCCACCTTAAAAACTGTGTCTTGCAAGGAAATATATACCTTCAGGCTATAAAATCTATGATTTCCTTTCTCCTGTCTGTGTTAAGATGTATAATTCAAGATTTACTGGATATTTACCTTCTTTGTGCAGGAAACATACCAGAGGCAGATGCCTGAGCAGCCACCTGCTCAGTGGCAACAAGGGCAGCAGAGGTCAGTCCTGAAGGAAAGAAGAAACAAAAGAATGTGGATGTGCTTCTGGTTTTAATGGATTTTTGTGTTCAGAGAAATGGTAGGAAGAATCTCTAATGCAAACAAATAAAAACCCCCTACCATCAGAAAATGGCTTTTAATACTACACAAACAGCACATTTCAGGGAACAGTATTAAGACAGTCTGCCCAGCATGACCAATATGACTTCATATAGTATACTGACTTCTCCTTGATAGGTATTTTACAAGAATATACAGCATTCCAACTTACTGTATTCCTTTCCAAGTATTGCACTGCATGATGCTAAACGGTTTGTATACATTTCTGAATAGCAAGCTCAGTAGAAATAATAAGTACCAGGAAACAACAAGAATCAACTCACAGTGAATTACAGAAACGACATGCTATCTGCTCAGAATACAATACTTTGATAAAAACTTATCTTTTCTACAGTTTTCCTACTGAACAAGCATAATGCATCCCATAAGTCATATGGAATCACTGAATCAAACTGAGAAATTTCAAGACTTTTACACAGGAAAAATAACCGTGAAGGAACTGAGTGAGCATCATAAATTTATGTCATTTTAGCTACCAATTGTGATAACATGTACTTTGCTGTACGGGAGCAAATCTTCTTTTAATTCATCTAGAATCCAGGGTTAGAGAAAAACAGTCAAAGAATGGTATAAAACCTAGGGAGAATGAATCATGTCTTATTGTGCTGGTTTTTCCCTGACTGTAACTTTGTGCACTGCATTTACCAAAATATTTGCCAAAATTCTCTTTCAGATGCTCCAACTGTAATGAACTCAAACCCTTGTGACTGCAATGCCTTGTACATAAAATAAGTTCAGTATAAACAGCTTTTGTCTTTGCCACACTTCTTTCATTGCTTACACAACCCTAATTAAATAAAAAGGGGGTTGTTTGGTTTGGTTTTTTGCCACCTTTCAGGCAGTTAACGTCAGTTTGCAGTAGGATTCAAAACATTCATGTGAACAACAGCCTAACTGGTAAATCTTTAATAATGCTCTGACAATCAGTTTTGGAAACAAAACTTGGTATTTCTCAGGCCTGAAGATATTTATTTGATGTTAGTCCTTGCTGTGAATTTTCAAGCCTTCTTCCTAAATATAAAGCACTTCTGATTTAACAGGGGGATCTCTATTCAGAACGTTTCATGTACATATGACTTGCAATGCCAAGGTAACGACTTCACAAGGCAAGCTAATCCCACCATTGGAAACCCTCTGCTCACCTTGAAATGGGTCATATTGACCAGGTATAAGTGGGTAACCCATTCCAACATGTGTGTGATGGTGTGTATGGAGATGCCTCTGGCTAAAAGGCGAATGATGGTCTCGTTCCCTCTCTGCTTCCCGTTCACGCTCAGCTGCGGATTTTTCCACAGGCTGACAATAAAAAGGTGAAAGAAAACTGATGTGAGAATTTTAAAAGGGAGGAAATCACAAAAAAAATCCATTTACTAATATTACCCTGAAAGGACATTTCAAATTCAAATAATGAAGCTGATTGATGAAGAAATCTCTCTACTGGAGATTTGCACTTGATCTTAGCCTAAAGCTGGTTTATCTGGTTAATGGAAGATTTTCAAGGCACAGAGATTTTGAGGTGACACACTGCAGCATGAAGCCATCATGCTGACTACTAGTTTTGGATTCTCTTAAGCCTGGCTGACTTGCAAATGCCTGAACAACCGATCTGAGTTGTTAAGAGCTGATGTAAATTAGTTCTCAACCTTTTTTAATGCACTCTGGGGATCAAACCTGCCTGAGCAGCAAGAAAAAAATTCTTCTAAAAATAGAATCAAGTCAGTGACTTGCTCACAATTGAAACTAGAACCAACCTATCTGAAAGTAGATGTATTGGGTTTGCATGTCAAGGTTTTGGTAGTGGGGGGCTACAGGGGTGGCTTCTGTGAGAAGCTGCTAGAAGTTTCCCCCATGTCCGACAGAGCCAGTGCCAGCTGGCTCCAAGATGGACCCGACGCTGGCCAAGGCCGAACCAATCAGCGACGGTGGTAGTGCCTCTGTGATAACATATTTAAGAAGGGGGGGGGGAAATGCATAACAGCAACTGCAGCCAGAGAGAGGAGTGAGAATATGTGAGAGAAAGAACTATGCAGACACCAAGGTCAGTGAAGAAGGAGGGGGAGGAGGTGCTGCAGGCGCCAGAGCAGAGATTTCCCTGCAGCCTGTGGTGAAGACCATGGTGAGGCAGCCCATGGAGGTTAATGGTGGAGCAGATATCCACCTGCAGCCCATGGAGGACCCCACACCAGAGCAGGTGGATGCCCGAAGGAGGCTGTGACCCCGTGGGAAGCCCACGCTGGAGCAGGCTTCTGGCAGGACCTGTGACCCCATAGAGAGAGAGGAGCCCACGCTGGAGCAGGTTTGCTGGCAGGACTTGTGACACCGTGGGGGACCCACACTGGAGCAGTCTGTTCCTGAAGGACTGCATGCTGTGGAAGGGACCCACGCTGGAGCAGTTCACGAAGAACTGTCTCCCGTGGGAGGGACCCCATGCTGGAGCAGGGGAAGAGTGTGAGGAGTCCTCCCCCTGAGGAGGAAGGAGCAGCAGAGACAATGTGTGATGAACTGACCACAACCCCCATTCCCCATCCCCCTGCGCCACCGCTCAGGGGGGAGGAGGTAGAGAATTCAGGAGTAAAGTTAAGCCTGGGAAGAAGGGAGGGGTGGGGGGAAGGTGTTTTAAGATTTGGTTTTATTTTCTCATTACCCTACTCTGATTTGGTTGGCAATAAATTAAATTAATTTTCCCCAAGTTGAGTCTGTTTTGCCCGTGATGGTAATTGCTGAGTGATCTCCCTGTCCTTATCTCGACCCATGAGCCTTTTGTCATATTTTCTCTCCCCTGTCCAGCTGAGGAGGGGAGTGATAGAGCGGCTTTGGTGGGCACCTGGCATCCAACCAGGGTCAACCCACCACAGTAGAACAATAGTGTTTGCTCCAACATGGAAATTTCAGAAATTTCCATGGAAATTTTCAGAAAGAAATGCTTTTCAGAAACAGAGATAATCTGCTTTTCGGAAGATATGGATGGCTTCATGGCAAATATACTGAGGGGATATTACCAAATCCCACAGCCCAACTTTTTATTTCATTATCTGTTTACAAACAGGAGCTTCCCCTTTAAATGCAATACACTCTGCACCAATAGGTATTTCTGAATATAGGTTTCAATATGAGTCCATTCATTTAAGTTAAGAAGACTGAGCACAGAACTCTGTTTTATGTGTCACTTCCACTTTATGCCAAGAAAGCATCCTGATTTCAAATTACTTTTATTTTAAGCAGCAGTATAAAGAAGCATAATGCATTCATAGCTTGATGCCAGACTGTGTGTGCTTCTTAAAATGATGTTCTCTACCCCTCCCCAAATGTACCACTCTTCAGTAACAACAGATGAAGCCTTACAACAGGGGACTTGCTGCGATATTGGTTGGCATGCTGCTGGAGCAAATCCAGTGCTTTGGACTCAGTGGTTGATTTCACATTGATGCTCGGACTGGTATTGACTTTCTCTGCCTCTTCTCTCCCTGACATCTTCCCATAAACAGGATAATGAAATCCTGGAGTGAGATAAGTCCCTGCAGGTAAACAATAAATGCCACATCAAGTTACTGTTTTTACAGTTTGGTTATATCAAGGTAGGAGGAGGGGATGCCAGGACAGAGGGCAACATCAAAAAAGGATCATGTGATTATCAAATTGTATCTATTTTTTTCACCTAATTTGCTCTGGTGAATGAAGGCTATAGAGGGCTGAGCTCGTAGCCATTTCAGACATTTATGGATTCTCTTTAAGTGAAAGGAAAATAGTTATAATGGTTTTGACAGTAAGTGCTTAGAATATTTTTCTAGGCAATAAACTGTCAGTCTAACAGCAATAGCAGACTGTCAAGGGTTGAGGAAACTGTAGCTGCGAACTCTGACAGTTCATAAAAGGAACATCCTGTATTAAATGAGTTTCATCTACAGAACTTTTCCTAGCATAAGCACAAGCAAAACAAAGCTGCTAACAGAAATATTAAAATGCAGGCTTTACTGCACTTTGAGTGTGTAAATCTTTACTAGTGTGCAAAGCAAGTTTCAGAATACATACCAGGATAGCTGTGCATTAGGACAGGAGAGACTGCACGATAGGCTGGATGGTTGGGATCGTACATCTGTGGATAAGGATAAGCATGCAAGTACTGGATATATGACTGATGCTGACTCATTGGTGAGGAAACTGCCACTCTAGCACCCCGAGAGTCCTTCCAATTTACAGGAGTTTTTTGATCATCATTTTTTATCTTGCTCTCATCCACTGATTGAGAATCAGAACGCTTGACCTCTTTAGGCTCCTCTTTAATGCTTGCTAATAAGACAGGAAGGTTAGGCAGGGAACTTTCCTTGTTAGGTGTTTTTCTAGGGCTGTCTTCTTTTAACTTTTTCTCACAATCAAGTTCTGATTTTTGCTGATCAAGGTATTTGGGCTGATAGACATAATGATGCCATGTTCGTGAATCTGGGTCCTAATATGGAGCAGAAAAAATTTTTTTCTCAACTTCAATGTTGAAATAAGATTATTATTGATATTTCCAATATTTCAGTTCATGTATTTTTAATAGCTGTTTTAATAATGTATCTGCATTACATAGTGGAGAGGTTTGCTTGCTACACAGTGCCTTGAGCTCCAAGTCAAACCAATATTCCCATGAAAGAGTAAGAGACTGTTATCAATATTTAATTCAATTGCTTCATCTTATATCCTCCTTCATGCCTTTAACTAGCTTAGTCATGAAATACATATGCATTGTATCAAAGTTCTGAGACCATACTATACATAAAACATTTTAATTAAAACCCGCAGAGAGATTTTCCCACTAGAGAGCAAAAAATATCTGTCAACCACAAAATTAAAGCTGCCTAATGATATGTCAGAGCACTTAGATTACCTGGAACAATGAACCTGAAAAGCTGATCTAGCTGGAAAGATGTTTATGCTGCCTCTGATATTACAAACACTCATGAATCAGTGGAAGTCAGGCATTTAGGCAGACTCCTTCAGCTGACAGTCACTCTTTTTTAAGTTTGTAAAATTACACACACATAAGTATTTACAGGATCAGGACCACAAGGTTTAAAGAACATGTACAGAATATCACAAATACATTTTTACATAATATATTATGTAGAGCTGTTTATAAGTATGTTCTAGAAGTAAGTAGGTGAGTTTTTTGCAAGACTACATCAAATCAGTACTGAACAATAACAGGAAACTTTTCTTTTAAATACAAGATATTCAAGAGCTAACTGTAAACATTGTGTCTAACATATACATTCATGGCACATGCAACAGAAACATAAGCACAGAACTAGATGCTTGGATGGTCTGGTTCAAATACGCATTTGACTCAGCAGAAATCTTCTCCTTCTCATGCCCATACCATCCCATTTCCTTTATAGCTCCCTAAATACTATTCACCTGACCCCACTGTATCTTGAAAGACAGCCCATTAGGGTGAAGTCTGGGATGTACCATACACCAGAACATGAAAACATTCAATACTGAGGCTCTGGTTCAGAGCACAGAGACAGTAACATTGCCTCAAATGAAGGAAATCTGACATCTAGTAAGGTCAGCATGAGCCACTAGATGAAATTTTGGTTTTATTGAAGTCAATGGCAAAACTATCACCAACTTCAATGGAGAGATGATTTCATCCATTGTATAGGTGTGCTGACTGGGGTTAAACCACGACAATAGGTCTGTAGGGGTTTGGGGTTGGTTGAGGAGGGAAAGGGAACTTAACTATTTCAAAAAGGTCACCTTGAGTTAAGATAAAGAGCTGAGCTTCAAGCCACCTCTTCAAAGAATGAGCTCACCCATCTTTAGTAAATGCCAAGTGTCATTTAACACACAAAAAAGAAACACTCCAAACTGTGTTTCAAATCTACTTTGTCCTCTCACAACTAAAGCTGCTTATTTTGCCCGAAATTTCTCATTTCTGAACTTAGCAAATTGCTTGGAATTTACATCTAAAAGAAAAATCTAATTCTATTTTATTCTTGCATTCAATTTAAAATAGTCTATTCATATTTTAAGCCTGGATTCTGTCACCACCTTGCTAGATTTTTTTCTTTTCAAACAGCTCAACTGAAAGGCCTATTGGTCTATTCACAGACTACAATAGTATCCAGCATGAAAAAAGCATGGCGGAGATTGGTTGGCTGCAAAGGTAAAAGAACATAGCAAAATCAGAGACAAAATCTCACATGATTTAATTATAAGTCAAGACACATTTGTTCTTTTTCTTGTGATCTCACCTGTTTAAATCTTGTGGTTGGATCTACTCCTGTTTGCTTCATGAAGTCCATAACAGATTTCATCTCCACAGCCTCCTTTATGAGCTGGTGGTTCTCCATTTGTTTGGCTTTGAAACTGTCAGACTGAAGCTGCTGCTGGTGATTGGAAAGGATCTGTGATTTGCTCATCTCCTTGCCTTTGTTAGGGACTGATGACCCTATTTTAGTGTTATTTTTGCTTGACTCTGGAGTTGAAGGGGCCTTTGAAATAGTAGCAGATGGGTTATTTTTCTGCTTATTATCACCATTGCCAATTTCCTTCAAGGGGGGTTCATTTTTCCCATCACAGTCTCTCTCAGTTTGTGCCATTTTCTGTTCTGCTAGTCTCTGTTCCTCATAGTATTTTTCATACTGCTGTCTGTAAGCAGGGTTAGAGGCCATTAAGGACTTTTGGTCCATATAGAGTCCATAAGCATACTGTCCATAAAAAAGTGACTGGGCAAGTGCAGGGTGTCTTTGCATTATTACTGACTGGTGTTGTGGCTGCAAATTAGTGGAATTGGTTTCACTTTTCTTGGAATCTGACAGTTCTGTCTTCTCTTTCTTTTCATCCTCTTCCTCAGCCTCATTTTTGATCTTCAGTCCCTGTGGGGTACTGCTGTTCCCAGCTGCTGGGGCACTGACCCATCCAGAGTGCATGTAACTTGGAGAATAATAAGGTCCGTAGCCATGGTAATAGGGAGAATGGGACTCTTTTGCTTGAGCCGATTGTGTTGTGGTTGAAGAATGTTCTTTTACAACACTGTCCTTATTAGATATAATATCTGAAGGAGAGCTGGACTTTGAATTCATGCCTTCTGACCTGCTGTCAGAGCCACCATCATCAGCCACATCAGAAATATCCGAGTAAGCAGGGCTGTTGGTTTTAGTGGCTGCAGTATCTTCACCACTTTGTGTCAACACATGCAGGGGCGCAATTGAAGATTGTCCATTCACCAAAGTGCTGCATTCCATCCTGGAGGAACTTCCTATAGAAGGGCTGGGTGCATTGTCTGTGAACATGTAAACCTTATCAGCTTCAGCCTTAATACTTGCCATCCTACTCTCTTGAGACTCTGACAGTCCATTAGTTAACACTTCATTTTTATTGAGATGGTCCTTTAAAAAATGTCCAGATAAATCTTTCCCAGACCTTTTTGAATCCTCCAGCTTTCCCAGATTAGAATCCATTTTAGGGCTTCCAGTCTCTTTGCTTTCTTTGTCTTTTAGCTTTGTCTTCTCCTTTTTCTTTCTGTCTTTGAGTGATGTGAGAGCTGGGTTTACAGTGCTTGGCTCTCCCATAATTGTGGGCATTGGTTGAATAGATTTTAGCGGAGGACTCTTTGGTGTAGCCTGAACAACAATAGTTGTTAGAGAGGGCAGTCGTGGTATTGTCCCTGTAGTGGTGGTTGTAAAGGCTGCAGTAGGTATAGCTATTAATTGGTGAGGAGTCAGTGCTGGCGCTGGGGCAATGGGCCTGGCCATTTTCAGTTTGGAAAGGTTTTTATCCACTTTGCAATTATTAGCTTTTTTGCCTTTGTCTTTATCACCCAAAATTTTCTTGTCTATCAACCCTTCAGCCTCCAATTTGGGCATTTCAGTTTGCAAATTGCCATCTGCTACTAAACAATTGTCCAGGGTGGATGCCATATTAGAAATTACTGGAAGGCTGGTCAATTCACTGTTCAGACCCTTCTTTTTGCCAGAATTCTTGCCAGTTTTGGAACTGATAACTGAACTGGGGCCATTGCTGGTCAGCTCCCTTTTTCCTTTGGAGGTCCCTGGGATAGTGATGGAGGAAGGAGACGTCAGTACTTTTAGTGGATCAAAGCTTGACAAATTTGTGCTTGGCTCACTGCATTCAAGTGCAACATTACTCAATGCTTCCTCACAGTCTGAAATTTTGTCTTCACTGTCAGGCTCAAACTCCAGTTTGTTTTCTGGATCTAAATGTGCATGAGCCTGGTGGTATCGGAGTCCATTAATGTGCTTGTACTTTTTGTTGCAGTTGGGGTGAGGACAATCAATCAGCACTGGAGAAGAGCAACCTTGGTCCAAAAAAGTAGCCTCGAGTTTCCCCTGTGGGGTGGTGGGAGTGCTTCTAGAGTTAGTACGAGCACGTTTTCCAGATTTATTGTCCTCTGAACTGGAGTTCAATTTTAGCTCCATTGGAGGCTTATTTTTCCTCTTGTTTGTGGATGAGAGGCTGGCTTTGACATCATCCACAGCACAGTTTGGTGGTGTACTGTACCCACTTGCGTTAAGGCTGCCCCTCCTTCCCTTCCCATTGGCACCACCTCGATTCTTATTCTGAAGTCCTCTAGACTCTGTAAAACTTGCATCATTTCCAGGTACAGCTGCAGTGGACCTTGCCTGCTTTCCTCTGCCCCGGCCTCCTCGCATTTCCAGGTCACTTGTTGGTGATTCACAAAACCTATATAAACAAGAGCAGATGTCATCAGCAGGAGCCATGAACTGAATAAATACCAAAACAACACTGCTTCCCGTAACATAACCTTCAGCCATGTTAAAGGTAGGTTGTCCTTCTTCCAAATGAGAACACTGAGGTCTCAAAGGGAATGTCATTAAAAAAAGACAAAAATGGAAAAGAAACATCTAAGTAGAACAACAAAGAGAAAAAGTTTCCAAACTTCTAAAAATGTATTTTTAAATTAATTCCCCTTTGAGTTAATTCCCCACATATTTCCCCTTCCCTCTCAAATAAAAACTTTCACCCTAATGTCCCCACTTTTCAGTGTGGAACAGAGAATTATTCATTCACTGGTGCATGTTTTCAAATATACCCAGTTGTTTTTTATTAATCTCTGTATAGTCTCTTGACAGAGATTGGGGAGTGAAAATACAGTAGAGAAAAAACAGACCCAGAATGATTGCCTACCTGGGAGGGGCCCAATCATGCTTTGTGCAGTCCAGCAGTGTTCCCACATAAGTCTTGTTCCTCCATGTAACATTTACTACTAGGACACCTGCTGGTAGGAGAAAAAAATTATCACAGTGAGAACAAGAATTGGGGTAGGTTTTTTTGTCTTGTTCTTTTTGTTTGTTTGTTTTTCTTCCCCACAGAGGAAGAACTTTATTCTCATTTCTTTTCAAAAGTTGTGGTCTATATTCTTCCTCTTTTCTGGTTTCAGTGACCTCAAGTTAAAACCTACAGGAAAGAGAACGAACAAGAAAGAACAAGAGTGCATGTGTAAATGTGTGTGGGTGTAAGAGAGAATGTGTGCCTGTGTGACTGAGAGTGTGTGTAATCAAGATACAGCTGACAGAAGGAAATGGTATTTCATAGAATCATAGAATCATAGAATGGTTGGGTTGGAAGGGACCTTTAAAGGTCATCTAGTCCAACCCCCCTGCAATGAGCAGGGACATCTTCAACTAGATCAGGTTGCTCAGAGCCCCATCCAACCTGACCATGAATGTTTCCAGGGATGGGGCATCTAACACCTCTCTGGGCAACCTGTTCCAGTGCTTCACCACCCTCATCGTAAAAAATTTCTTCCTTATATCTAGTCTGAATCTACCCTCTTTCATTTTAAAACCATTACCCCTTGTCCTATCACAACAGGCCCTGGTAAAAAGTCTCTCTTCATCTATCTTAGAAGCCCCCTTTAAGTATTGAAAGGCTGCAATAAGGTGTCCCCTTCTCTTCTTCTCTGGAGAAGAGAGCCTTCTCTTCTCCAGGCTGAACAACCCCAACTCTCTCAGCCTGTCCTTGTAGGAGAGGTGTTCCAGCCCTCGGATCATTTCGTGGCCCTCCTCTGGACCCACTCCAACAGGTCCATGTCTTTCCTGTGCTGAGGAATCCAGAGCTGGACGCAGTACTCCAGGTGGGGTCTCACGAGAGTGGAGTAGAGGGGCAGAATCACCTCCCTCGACCTGATGGCCACGCTTCTTTTGATGCAGCCCAGGATACGATTGGCTTTCTGGGCTGTGAGCACACATTGCTGGCTCATGTCCAGCTTTTCATCCACCAGTACCCCAAGTGCTCTGCAGGGCTGCTCTCAATCCCTTCATCCCCCAGCCTGTATTGATATCGGGGGTTGCCCTGACCCAGGTGCAGGACCTTGCACTTGGCCTTGTTGAACCTCATGAGGTTCACCTGGGCCCACTTCTCCAGCTTGTCCAGGTCCCTCTGGATGACATCCTGTCCTTCTGGCGTGTCAACTGCACCACTCAGCTTGGTGTCATCTGCAAATTTGCTGAGGGTGCACTCGATCCCACTATGTCATTGATGAAGATATTAAACAAGGCTGGTCCCAATGCAGACCCCTGAGGGACACCACTCGTCACTGATCTCCATCTGGACATTGAGCCGTTGACCACTACCCTCTGGATGTGACCATCCAACCAATTCCTCATCCACCGAACAGTCCATCCATGAAATCCATATCTCTCCAATTTAGAGAGAAGGATGTTGTGGGGGACTATGTCAAAGCCCTTACAGAAGTCCAGATAGATGACATCCATAGCTCTTCCCTTGTCCACTGATGTAGTCACTCCATCATAGAAGGCCACTAGGTTGGTCAGGCAGGACTTGCCCTTGGTGAAGCCATGCTGGCTGCCTCTAATCACCTCCCTGTCCTGCATGTGATTCGAGATGTAGGACATGTATTTGCCATGTCCTGCTGTAAAATGGCAACACTCACCTCTTAATTTTGCTTTTATTGCACATAATTGCTTTTGTTTGGCAGCCAGTCAGCATAAAATGAGCACCAGTTACAGTTCTAATTAGTAGGTGACTGAGAAGAACCTGCTTTACTTTGAATAATTAGATAATGATGCTTCTATTTATTTGAAATTGCATATATCCAAACACACAAAAACACATGTACATATGCATTGTAAGAATTTTGTTTAGCAGCGTGCTGGTTTTGGCTGGGATAGAATTAATTTTCTTCCTAGTAGTTGGTATAGTGCTGTGTTTTGGATTTAGGATGAGAATAATATTGATAATACACTAATGTTTTAGTTGTTAGAATGTGCTGGTTTTGGCTGGGATGATAGAGTTAATTTTCTTCACAGTAACTAGTATGAGGCTATGTTTTGGATTTGTGCTGAAAAAAGTCTTGATAACACAGGGATGTTTTAGTTATTGCTGAGCAGTGCTTACACAGAGTCAAGGCTTTTTCTGCTCCTCACACCACTCCACCAGCGAGTAGCCTGGGGGTGCACAAGAAGTTGGGAGGGGACACAGGCGGGACAGCTGACCCCAAATGACCAAAGGGATATCCCATACCATATGACATCATGCTCAGCATATAAAGCTGGGGGAAGAAGAAGGAAGGGGGGACATTCAGAGTGATGGTGTTTGTCTTCCCAAGTAACCATTACGCGTGATGGAGCCCTGCTTTCCTGGAGATGGCTGAACACCTGCCTGCCCATGGGAAGTAGTGAAGGAATTCCTTGTTTTGCTTTGCTTGCGTGCGCGGCTTTTGCTTTACCTATTAAACTGTCCTTATCTCAACCCCCCATTTTTCTCACTTTTACTCTTCCAATTCTCTCCCCCATCCCACCAGGGGGGAGTGAGTGAGCGGCTGTGTGGTGCTTAGTTGCTGGCTGAGGTTAAACCACAACAAGCAGAGAGAGATACAAATATGTGTTATTTGCCTTAACTTTTCCTCTGTGGAAAGAGAGGGATTACACATGAAATTGCAACCATATAGTAAAGCTAAGAGGAATCAAAATACAGATATTTAGAAAGAGGACGACTAGTTTTAAAAAATGTATTGTCATTTAATTGCTTTTCTAATTAAGACTTCTATTAGAAGACGTAGAATTTTGGTTTATTCAAAATGTCAGTGTAAAATGTATACATGGTAAGGATGTCTTAAAAATAAAATAAATGGGGGAGGGCAGTTCATTCAAATGTTTTCAGGCTCACCTCAAACACTCCTACACAGAGATAATTTATCATCATGTTTATGGACTAGTCAACAGAATTACCCTTTTAATTCATTAACTACTGCAGAGAAATATGTGGTAGTATTGTTGAATCAGCCATCTCTTCTCTTTAGAACATACACCAAAATAAACAATTATTTTTCTATCCAAAGAAAGTCACGTGGTACAAACTGTTTCCAATTTATGAGGCATTGCATTAGACGCTAAACTGCAGCCTTGTGATTTGTTTTTTCTTTACACTTTCCTTGTTCTTGCTCTAGCGTTTCTACAATGGACATCATAATAGCATTGTGACAAAATATTTCTAGCCTGTCTGCTTGTTTTGTCTTACCAGTGTGATTTCTAATTTTGCACCAGAACTATCTCTCTGTGCTGCACCAAGGTAAAGTAAGCATGTAACCAGCATCTTAATTTCTCAGGGATCTTAACAGCAGAGAAGCGTTTGAAGTGGTGTTAGCTGAGGTACATTGGAAGAAGGGGTTTCCTTGAAAATTCTCAATAGTAGATATGAAAATTATTTCCCATATCATTTTAAGTTGCCATTATGATAAGGCGACTGTAGAATTTCATACATTTCATACAACACAGTCTAAGGGATGAAAGATAAACTACTCTTTCAGTCAGGATCAAAACCAGACTTTGGATACATAAAAGGATTAAGCTAAAAATTGATATATAGGCAATCAGAATCAAGTTTATTTTTATGATCTATGCAAATTTAGTAGCCTGGAAAAATACATTTTAGTCTTACTGCCTTCAAATAAAAACAAACACCTGAAAAAGCTATTGGGGGGAAGCAATGTTTTTCTTATCTTTTGCTCTGTAGTGCTTCGTGTGTGGTGTCAATGACCTTTCTGACTGCTTAAAATTCTTCAGCACGTCAGCTATATTTACAGCACTGGAATATATTTGTGTTTCCAGAAGGTTACTTTGTTTTTGCCTCAGACACAATAGGTTGAATTGCTGTGTTCCAAAGCCTCTGATATAGCAAAATTGTATAATTAAAATTGCTTGAAATGAAGCATGAAAGAAACAACAGCCCCCCCATTTTTAGAGTAATAAAATTAAACACAGGAAAGTCTGCGCAGACACTTCCCATTTGTCTGCAGTGAAAGTGTTTTGTTGCTGCTGGCCCTGCAGGGCTCCCCAGGCTGCCTAGCCTGGCCCGCCATTGGGACATTTCCGGCGGCAACTCCAATCCCTGATAGGCCGCGCCGGTCTCTGCGGCACTCACCACAGCCAGCCGCGGCCATCCATTGGTGGGTTGGGGGTGGTGTGACGCAACACCCCAGCCAGGGCTGGGGAAGTGGAAGGGCTGGGGAGGGATGATGGTGGGAAGGATAGATATGAAGAAACTGTTTTCTCAGGCAGGAATAATCTTAACAATGTCTAATTGTTAAATTAGACAAGGGGTGGAGAATGTGCTGGGTTGGGCTGGGATATAGTTAATTTTCTTTATAGTAGCTAGTATGGGGCTATGTTTTGGATTTGTGCTGAAAACAGTGTTGATAACACAGGGATGTTTTAGTTATTGCTGAGCAGTGCTTACACAGCATCAAGGCCTTTTCTGCTCCTCATACCAAGCAAGCAGGCTGAGGGTGCACAAGAAGCTGGGAGGGGACACAGCTGGGACAGCTGACCCCAACTGACCAAAGGGATATTCCATACCATATGACATCATGCTCAGCATATAAAGCTGGGGGAAGAAGAAGGAAGGGGGGATGTTTAGTTATTGTGTTTTGTCTTCCCAAGTAACCTTTACGCATGATGGAGCCCTGCTTTCCTGGAGATGGCCCTAAACACCTGCCTGCTGATGGGGAGTAGTGAATGAATTCCTTATTTTGCTTTGCTTGCACACATGGCTTTTGCTTTACCTGTTAAACTGTCTTTATCTCAACCCTCCATTTTTCTCACTTTTATTCTTCCAATTTTCTCCCCTATCCCATCGGGGGGGGGTGTGAGCGAGTGGCTGTGTGGTGCTTAGTTGCCGGCTGGGGTTAAACCAATGATACAGCCAAGCAGCACAACGAGATGGGGAATGGGGGTTGCAGTCAGTTCACAACACTTTATCTCTGCCACTCCTTCCTCCACACACTTTTCCCCTCCTCCACCGTAGGTTCCCTCCCACAGGATAAAGTCCTTAGAAACTGCCCAAAATGGGTCCTTTTCTATGGGATACAGTCCATCAGGAACAGCCTGCTCAATCATGGGTTCCCCACAAGCCGTAGTTCCTTCCAGAGAACCTGCTCCTGTGTGGGCTCCTCTCCACAGGCCGCAGCTCCTGCCAGGAGTCTCTTCCTGCATGGGCTCTCCACAGGCTGCAGCTTCCTTCAGGGCACATCCACCTGCTCTGGTATATGGTCCTCCACAGGCTGCAGGGTGGATATCTGCTCCACCATGGTCCTCCATGGGCTTCAGGAGGACAACCTACTTCATCATGGGCTTCTCCATGGGCTGCAGGGGAATCTCTGCTCTGGAGCCTGGAGCACCACCTCCCCCTCCTTCTTCACTGACCTTGGTGTCTGCATAGCTCTTTCTCTCACATATTCTTACTCCTCTCTCCCAGCTGCTGTTGTGGAGTCTTTTTTACCCTTTCTTAAATATATTATCACAGAGGTGCCACCAGCGTTGCTGATTGGCTCAGCTTTGGCCAGTGATGGGCCTGTTTTGGAGCTGGCTGGAACTGGCTGTGTCTGGCATGGGGTCAGGTCTCTTCTCACAGAGGCCACCCCTGCAGCCCCTCCCCCCAAAAAAAACCCTTGCCACCGAAGCCCAATACAAAACTGTACCAAATAAATGTGACAATTTGTTCTTGGATTTTATTATGGGGTGAAAGTGTCATGTCACAAAAGTGATTTGTAATAAAATCTCTTCACTTTCAGAAATCTTACAGGAAGAAGCATTTTTATGTGTTTTGTGGATGTGATGTATCTACTTTCTTTCCCTCCCCCTCCTTCCTTCTTTTTAGTGACTGCATAACAAAGAGCAGCACTAAAGTGTAATTAACTATTTACTATTAATTAAATTTAGAGAATAAGGTATGTCATTACAATTTGGCAATGAAGATACTGAAATTATTTCCTAATTGCTTTGAAGACAAAAATAAAGCTAATTCACAGTGCTTCTGTATAAGTTAACAATAAGTTCCTTCTTAATTACACCTATGCTGCAAACAATATAAGACACTAGTCATGACATTAACAAAACTGAAATTACAAATACCCTGTCCAATGTCCAGCTTGGGCCCTCAACTGTATAATATTTGTCTTCTGTAGGTCTCATATTCCGAAATGCAGAGTAGCACTGAGAAAGTTCACAAGACTTGTATTCACTACTTAAAAAAAAAAAAAGAAAAAAGCCATGTTCTTTTAACACTGGATAACACATGCAGATGTGCTATTTTGATGTAAAAACACTGCAGTGACAAGGCATCTTTAGCACCATGCCAGGATACTGGGCATACTACACACTCTTGCAGATATTCTTTCATGTAAAGAAGAAAAGACCAAAGGAACTAGTCTCATTTGAAAATGAGATCATGTGTTTAGGAATCAAGTTATCACATTAATAGCTTAAAGGCAGGCCCCAATTTTTGAAAATGGTGGCTTCAGAAAACAAAGACGTTCAAAGTCTAATATAAGTAGACATTACTCAATTAATTAGACTGGAAAGCCTGACAATGTTTACAGCATAGGCTGCTTTGGTGTTCAGATTGCAGCAACTGCTACAAAGATCTATTTTAGCTCAAGTCGATTATTTTCTCAGACAACTCAAAAGACCACTTAAGCTGAGAAAATGTGTATGGCTTCATTTTTGTAAAAAGAGCTGTTCTCTCTATTCTTAGCAGAGAATCTGGCCCAGACTATTTGCAAAATTCTGGTGAAAGCGGATATGCACAGAGTCTTTCCTAACACTTCTGTAACTGATTTGTGAAAGATTATCCAGATGATCTTCCAACACAAGGAATCATTTCTTTGTTTTTCAGTTATCATAAACTACTATTTAAACATAAGTGGAGTCCTACTTGCTCAAAATTCCCATTTGGATAATAGTTGTCCCTACTACCTTTACTATGCTGAGTATTATTTTAGATAACTTTTGCTGATGCCAAAGGAAGACCTACCAAATTATACTGTGTTTTGTAGTAATTTTTAAAGATTACTTTAAAAAAGTTTAATATTACAAAGTCTTGTAGCAATACTCCTGTGGTATGGCAAGTCTTCAAAGTTCAGATGCAATTCTCAATATTGAGAAAGCATCCTATGACATAACATAACTGCATTGGGTGTACATGGAAAGGTTTTGGTAGCGGAGCGGGGGTGGTACTGCAGGGGTAGCCTCTGTGAGAAGAGGTGCATTGGGTCTGGCTGGTATGGAGTTAATTTTCTTCACAGCAGCCTGTATAGTGCTGTGTTTTAGATTTGTGGCTAAAACAGTGTTGATAACACCAGTGTTTCGACTATTGCTGAGCAGTGCTTGCACAATATGAAGGCTTTGTCTTTTTCCCATTCTGCCCCCTGCAGCAAGTAGGTTGGGGATGGGCAAGAAGTTGGGAGGGGACACAACCAGGACAGCTGACCCCAACTGACCAAAGGGATATTCCATACCATATGACATTGTGCTCAGCAACAGAAGCTGAGGGGAGGGTTATTTTGGGGGAAGGTAGCTATTGCTTGGAGACTGGCTGAGTATCAGTCTACTTGTGGTAGATGGTGAGTTGCCTTTGCATCGCTTGTTTTGTTAGGTTTTTTTTCTTCCTTCTTCCTCTTTCCTTCGCTTACTAAACAATCCTTATCTTGACCCATGGTTTTTCTTGCTTTTGCTCTTCCTATTCTCTTCTCTTTCCCGCTGCAGGGAGCAGGGGGGGAGGGAGTGAGTGGATGTGTGGTGCTTAGCTGTCAGCCAGGGTTAACCCAAAACAAGAGGTCAGGGACTGCCCTGTGCCAGGCACAGACAGTTCCAGCCAGCTTGGCAACAGACCCACTGCAGGCCAAAGTTTAACCAATCAGTGAAGTTGGTGGAGCCTCTGTGAAAACATATTTAAGAAAGGGCAAAACTCTGCACAAGCAGAGGATTAAGGAATTCCCCTGTAGCCCAATGGAAGAGCCCATGCAGGAGCAGATTTTCCTGACAGGAATTGCAGCCCATGGAGAGGACCCATGCTGGAGCAGGGGAAAAGTGTGAGCAGCAGGGAGAAACTATTATGTATTAGCTGTAACCCTTCATCCCTCATCCCCCTTGTGATGCTTGGGGAGGTGTGTGGAAGAGTCAGGAGTGAAGGAGTGAAGTTGAGCCTTTTTTGTCTGTTTCTCACTACTCAAATCTATTTTAATTGGCAATAAATTAATTTTCCCTAAGTCGAGTCTGTTTTGCCCATGACAGTAACTGGTAAGCAATCTCCCTGTCTTTATCTCGACCCATGAGCTTTTTCATCATATTTTCTCCCCCTTTCCTGTTGAGGAGGGGGAGTGAGTGAGTGGTTGGATGGGCATCTGGCTGCTGGCCAAGGTTAACCCACCACAATAACATTACAGCAAAATCAATTCTTCACATCTTTATGATTGATGAATCCACAAATTCATTTGCAAACCAACCTCAATTTGCCTTTTGTTCCAGCCTTGCTAAGTACAAATAATACAAACATGCCTGGGAAACTCAAATCATGTTGTATCCTTCATCAGGGGAGGTTTAGATTGGATATTAGGAAATTTTACTTCACTGAAAGGGTTATCAAGCATTGGAACAGGCTGCCCAGGGAAGTGGTTGAGTCGCCATCCGTGGAGGTATTTAAAGGACGTTTGGATGAGGTGCTTAGGGACATGGTGTAGCGGTGGTCTTGGTAGTGTTAGGCTTACGGTTGGACTTGATGATCTTAAAGGTCTTTTCCAACCTATACGATTCTGTGATTCTGTGTTCTGTGAATACAGGATGAAAATCCATAACCTTAGGATTATCTCAAGCTTTTTTTATTGCCATCAGTTTAGTAAGAGCAGAATAACTCATTTGTCTCACAACATGTACCACATAGTTGTCAATCCCAGATCCACATATACACCTGAAATCCATCCAGGCATAAAAAACACAGGACAATGTTTATAGTAGACTTGCAATGCAAATGTCCTACTTTTTCCTAATTGCTTCCATCAGGAAGGTAATCTAAAATTAACAGTAAACATTCTAAATATAAAGTTAAGTCTTCTATGCTGAATACTGATCTGGTAGTCATACAATTTTGCTACTTTAATCATACATTGTGTCTAACATGGCACAAGATCTTAACTGCATCTACAGCAGGTGCACATGTAACAGACATCAAGATCAGCAAATCTGAGAATGTGATGATTGTCAGGTGGCCTGGAAATACAAGACTGGGGATTTTTATTTTTTTAAAGCCCTACTGCTGGGCTGAATGTTTGAAGACTTGCTTTAACCATATCCTGAAGTCAAACCATCTGGAGCACAGATTTACAATTAGTCATCCTGGACACTGAACTTTATCTGAACAAATACTGTACAGCAATGAAGCTGAGAAGATTGGACAGCATTAAGGAAAAGAAACATAATGAAATACTGCTTCTACAGTCATAAACCTTCGAGACAGTTGTGGTGATAATTTACTACTTTATGAAAGCACAGTAAGCTTAAAGGTTAGAGGGCTGAAAGACTAAAACCTGCTAGTTTAGGTACAGTTGCCCTGCTGGTGGCTAAAGCAGGTTGGCATTACTCTAGCCACATAAATTGTAGCCTCTTCCACAGCATAACAAACTCAGTTCATATCCATGTGATTTTGAGTGAATTTTGAGTAACACCAACCTAAATTTGATGGGTACTTTATCCAAAAGTCATGCCCACCCTTTCCCCCTTAATTATGAAATCATCTGTACAAGACATTTAAAGTAGCAACCACCACCTTAGCTTGAAAAAGCTGTGTTACACCTTTGATAAGATACAAGCATAACATACATTCCCTGGACTCACATTATATACTCTCATTTACATTCAGAAAATAAACAGCAATTGCACAGTAAGGAGTACCTCTTGAAGCCATGGAGTTGGGCCATCAAAGAGACAACCTTTCATTAATAATAGTAATAATAATAATAATTCTTAATCTAAAGGTTTATCCCAAAGCATATAGAAGAATAAGCATTGAAATAACTGAAGACGACTTGTTTCCCCATGAGCCCATGTGCTTAATACACAAAAGAAGACACAGCCACTTCGATCATTGTCACATCCCCTGCAGCCTTTGTTCTGAAGCCTGATGAGCTGTACTGACTTGGGAAAATTGTTGAGCCTCTTGGAAAACTAGACTCTAGCTTATTCACCACCATCTATTTCTTTCTCATGTAGACAGTTGGTCAATATTTTGTTGACTGGTCAGCTAAAAGAAGCTCTGGTTTCTTTTCTTTTTCTTACCTTCCTAGTAACATTATCCTTTTCCAGCTTTAGTATAAAATAAAACACCACATTAGGAAGGCTTGTTGCTAGGAGTGATATGAAATGGTAATGCCTCTTGACAAAACAATGACCTAAATGATGAAGTTAGGTTGGATCTGGAAGATGGGGCAGCATCTAATCAAAGAGCTTATGTCTCTTATCGGCTATAATAATAATAATGGCACTATAATGTTTCCAGTGTTGTCGTGGTTTAGCCCCAGTCGGCAACTAAGCACCACACAGCCGCTCGCTCACTCTCCCCCGGTGGGATGGGGGAGAGAATCAGAAGAGCAAAAGTGAGAAAACTCGTGGGTTGAGATAAAAACAGTTTAATAGGTAAAGCAAAAGCCACACACACAAGCAAAGCAAAGCAAGGAATTCATTCACTACTTCCCATCGGCAGGCAGGTGTTCAGCCATCTCCAGGAAAGCAGGGCTCCATCACACGTAAAGGTTACTTGGGAAGACAAACGCCATCACTCCAAATGTCCCCCCCTTCCTTCTTCTTCCCCAGCTTTATATACTGAGCATGACGTCATATGGTATGGAATAGCCCTTTGGTCAGTTTGGATCAACTATCCTGGCTGTGTCCCCTCCCAGCTTCTTGGGCACCTGGCAGAGCATGGGAAGCTGAAAAGTCCTTGACTAGTGCAGCAACAACTAAGACATCTCTGTATTATCAACACTGTTCTCAGCACAAATCCAAAACATAGCTCCATACCAGCCACTATAAAGAAAATTAACTCTATCTCAGCTGAAACCAGGACAAGTGTATATTACTTTTAAAGACAATTTTTAGTCTGCCTAAAATTAAGCAGTAAGCAAAATCTAAATGGAAATGGAGAGCTGAAAAAAAAATTCACAAATGGTCCTAATTAAGTACGAGGCTAAATTATAAACTCATTAAAAGAGCAATCAAAAACTCACAGTAAACTGGGAACTACCCCCAGAAAGTATACCAGATTGGGTCCCCCATGGCTTGTATGTTTATCCACAACTGAATAGTTCTACTAAAATATGAGCTACTTAAGAATGGTGATTTCCAAAACTATGAAGCCACAGTGACCAACACAGTTTTCTCCTGTCAGATTTATATCAAGATTATTAGATCTTGGCAGGACTAGGAATTTTTTTTGATAAATTGCTGTTACACCTCTTGAATGTCAGACCACATTTGCAGTGTTTACAGGAAAAAGTGCAATTAATGTTACTATAAACTAACCACAGGTTTCTGACCTCCAGAGTAAAACTAAAGATTTATTTTGATACAAAGCTTAGCTTTTCTTTGGCCAGAGTAACTGAATCACTTCATTGTCCTACTGAAGCTTGAGGATAAAACTGCAGTCTTACTCTATTTCAGCTGACACTAAAAATATAAGTTGAAAATCATTTAACATCTGTGCGTTCTGAAGAAAACCAAAACTGTTTTAGAAATAAAGTATTTTGTTTCTAGTAGATTTTTTTCTCTTTAACTTCAGTAATCATAACTGTGATTCATATCCCCTGACACTAAAAAATGTCACATAGTCTCAATTTTAGAAGAAGAAAATGCTCTTCTGTAATCCCCTAAATTTCCCACTCACATCTCAAGTATTATTTCAGCCCCTACAGTGCTGCTTGGTGGAATACATCGCCACTCTTCTGCCTTCTACTAGAATGAAAGAAAAAAACCCACAACCCACTGCTTTTGTTTGTACTCCTAGGACCATACGTCACTTGAGATAAGCAACAGAACACAGGGCTTTTCAGCTCATTTGTCACACTTGCTTCCTGCAGTTTATATTAATTACAGGATCTCTTCAGCTAGTTATTTCTCTCCCAAACTCTTTCACCCTTAAAAGCAAGTAAACAGAAAAACAAAACAAGACTGGAGAGTAGGGAAAGCACTATTGTTTAAATATGAGAAGTAAGACCAAAAAGGGAAAACCAAAATAATTTTTTCTCACCCTGACAAGCATTCAGGAGTTCCTTTAATAATTATCTTCCTCCTTCCTATTCTTCATCTCAGACACCAGACCACAGAAGTACTGTTTTCATCAGCAGACTGTTGAGAAACAGCTGCAGAAATAGAGAAGCTGGTATATATTTGTGTGTGTGTGTGTGTGCACGTGTGCGGGTATCTATCTAAAAAAAAAGCCTTAAGGAGCTCATATGTTTTTGGGTTTCTTCTTAAGGTCAATATTAGCACATCTCAATAGAAGCTTGTGTCCCAGCTCTGAACTCTGCTACTGTAGGAACAATTCACTGGGAGAGTAAAAAATAAGCAAGAGATGACAAAAGAAACCCCTATAAACTTTCAAACATCTTTGGTGATTAGCCCTCCAGTCCTCTACATCATGATAAAGAGCTGCCAGGTGCAAACAGTGGCACGATTATTTATTGAACAGTAGAGCAGCTAATGAAACATAAAGGAATGGGAGAAGGAAGAGATGGAATTTGTGGAAAAGAAAGCAGCATGGATAAAGAAGAAATCCCATGCCAAAACCATGAAAATGCTTCCAAATCTGTAGACTGCAGGTATTGGAATGCATTAGAGCCAGGCAGACAACTCTGCTAAATCTCAAGAAGCTGCTGCTGATCCACGTACCTCACTGAGACTGAGAAGCAGAGCTTTTTATAAATTAGGATGCTTTATTTAAAAATCAAAACGTTTATTTGCTTTTGTGCCAGCTTTGGTTCCTTTTCATCTCTAGCTATCAGGCCCAAGAGAAAACACATTCCTATAGCTCTGCTGGCAGCCAGCTGTGGCCTTAGTAAATCATAAAGCCTCCCAACAAGCTGTTCTTTACAAAGGCCAACTGCAGGTACTAGACATGATAACTTCTCTGTTATTCCACTCACTGGAATTTAAAGCAATTTAAAGCAGTGGCAGAAAACACTGAAATCTACTGAACTGCATTTTACCTGTGTATGTTATGTGTGCATACGTGTGTCTGCATTAAGCTTCATTTATCATGTGAAGACTTCATTGTCCTCAGCCTGGGAAAAGGGTAAGTAAACACCTGAGAAAGATGCATCCAAGACAAAGGGGGGAAAAATATTTGGGATTTATTTTGTACAGCTCCCTCAGGATTTCTTATTACATCTAACAAGAGACAAGCGTCTCTATTTCTTTCATTCAGTTTGTGGGGCTTTCAGGGCCAGATCTTTATGTTTGGGAAGGTAAACTCTTGTCGTGGTTTAGCCCCAGTCGGCAACTAAGCACCACACAGCCACTCACTCACCCTCACCCCCCAGTGGGATGGGGGAGAGAATCAGAAGAGCAAAAGTAAGAAAACTGATGGGTTGAGATAAGAACAGTTTAATAATTGGGAAAAAGAAATAATAATAATAATAATAATAATAATAATAATAATAAATTGTAATGAAAAGGAAAACAACAAGAGAGAGAGAGAATGGAACAAAACCCAGGGAAAAACAAAAAACCAAGCTATGCAACCGCTCACCACCCGCCGACCGACGCCCAGCCAGTCCCCGAGCAGTGATGACTACCCCCCGGCCACCTGGGCACACTGCTGGCTCATATTCTGGCGGCTGTCAACCATTAGAGTCCTATGAATACTGCAATTGTAAATGAAGAGTCTCGTTCCCATCCATACACCTAAAAGGTATCAATTAAATATAGTATGGTGAGGCCCACCATTCCCCTTTTTCCTCTGTCTAGGAGAAACAGATAAAAAACCTTACAAGTCTAAGGACCTTCTTCATATACAATTCTGAAAACAATTGCTTCACTTTAGGATTTGCAGTAGCATTATTGTAAGGCCTTTTGTTGTTACAGTTAACAGATGAGAAACAAAACTCTGCCTGAAACTCTACCTTCTATATTTCAAAACCGCAAACCAAATACTATGCATTGCCACCCTCTTAAAAAAGGATCTAAAAATAAAGAAGGCTAAATGCTACATAATGCTACATGCAACATAGCTAAATGCTACACTGGAGATTAGCTAATGTGACGCCCATCTTCAAGAAGGGCTGGAAGGAGGTCCCGGGGAACTGCAGGCCTGTCAGCCTGACCTCGGTACTGGGGAAGCTGATGGAGCAGATCATCCTGAGTGCTATCACACGGCATGTAGAGGATAACCAAGGGATCAAGCCCAGCCAGCATGGGTTCAGGAAAGGCAGGTCCTGCTTGACCAACCTGATCTCCTTCTACGACAAGGTGACCCGCCTAGTGGATGAGGGAAAGGCTGTGGATGTTGTCTATCTAGACTTCAGTAAAGCCTTTGACACCGTTTCCCACAGCATTCTCCTGGAGAAACTGGCTGCTCATGGCTTGGACGGGTGTACTCTTCGCTGGGTAAAGAACTGGCTGGATGGCCGGGCCCAAAGAGTGGTGGTGAATGGAGTTTACTCCAGTTGGCAGCCGGTCACAAGTGGTGTTCCCCAGGGCTCAGTTTTGGGGCCAGTTCTGTTTAATATCTTTATCAATGATCTGGACGAGGGGATCGAGTGTACTCTCAGTAAGTTTGCAGATGACACCAAGTTGGGTGGGAGTGTTGATCTGCTTGAGGGTAGGAAGGCGCTACAGAGGGACCTGGACAGGCTGGATCGATGGGCCGAGGTCAATTGTATGGGGTTCAACAAGGCTAAGTGCCGGGTCCTGCACTTGAGTCATAACAACCCCATGCAACGCTACAGGCTCGGGGAAGAGTGGCTGGAAAGCTGCCTGGCGGAAGAGGACCTGGGGGTGTTGGTTGACAGCCAGCTGAACGTGAGCCGGCAGTGTGCCCAGGTGGCCAAGAAAGCCAATGGCATCCTGGCTTGTATCAGAAATAGTGTGGCCAGCAGGACTAGGGAAGTGATTGTGCCCCTGTACTCAGCACTGGTGAGGCCGCACCTCGAATACTGTGTTCAGTTTTGGGCCCCCCACTACAAGAGAGACGTTGAGGGGCTGGAGCGTGTCCAGAGAAGGGCAACGAAGCTGGTGAAGGGTCTGGAGCAGAAGTCTTATGAGGAGCGGCTGAGGGAACTGGGGTTGTTTAGCCTGGAGAAAAGGAGGCTGAGGGGAGACCTTATCGCTCTCTACAACTACCTGAAAGGAGGCTGTAGAGAGGTGGGGGTCGGTCTCTTCTCCCAGGTAACAAGTGATAGGACAAGAGGAAATGGCCTCAAGTTGCGCCAGGGGAGGTTTAGACTGGATATTAGGAAATTTTTCTTCACTGAAAGGGTTATCAAGCATTGGAACAGGCTGCCCAGGGAAGTGGTTGAGTCGCCATCCGTGGAGGTATTTAAAGGACGTTTGGATGAGGTGCTTAGGGACATGGTGTAGTGGTGGTCTTGGTAGTGTTAGGTTTACGGTTGGACTCGATGATCTTAAAGGTCTTTTCCAACCTATACGATTCTGTGATTCTGTGATAAATTTTACAGTTTTTATCTCGTAGACTAGGTTTGGGGTTTTTTTTCTCAAAAATTGTAGGTAGTGGTATCCTTCCCATTATAAAATTCCTATCTTTTATTGTGGAAAAAGATGCCCAGAAAAGTTACAAGTATTTCAGTAACACACAACCACCAGTTCTCTTCTGTAAACCAGTCTAATGAAGTATTGCTAATAGTGTTCTCCTTGAGCAAAAGAAAGGTAAAAGGGCCTTTCTTAGCATCTACTGAAGCAAAGTAGTCATTTTGCTGGGACAGAAGAAAAGTTAGCTACTTATCAATTGACCAGCTTTAATAGGTGTTAGAGTTCTGCAGATCAGTTCAACTTGGGTTTTTTCTTCCTGTTTTAAATTACCTTCCAAGTGGATAAATAAGTAAAATGTCCAGTTGGCTTTTTCCAGCTGTTCATCAATACTGATGCAATGCAAAGGGAAGTTACCAGCAAACTAATTTCCCGTTACTGATCAGTACACTTCCAGGTAGGTTTCTTTTCTACTGACAGTGATTACTTGGTTATTTTTCCTACAAGTGTCCTTTGTGCAGCATGTTCCAATTTCTACATTTATTAGTAAAAGATAGGCAAGTTTCCCCTGACCTACTGTGATCCATGCCGCTACTACAGCTTCACTTGGCTTTTTCATGCACTAGAAATGATCCATCCTTTGGCTTTCATTCGTTTAGAAACAAAACTATTTAGATGCTGAAGGCAGAGCAATGTTGCATGAAATTTAAGTAAAATCTTAGGGTTCTAGCAACTCTAATATCAGTTAAAAATGTCTACATTTCTTTTGGCAATGAAACATCCCCCAAATGACCAACATAGGCATGCCCTCCCTCATTAAAGTACAACTAACGTAATGACAGAAGCACATATTTCAACATTATTAAACTATTTTCCCATGTCACAAAAAGCAAAAAGAAGCTGGACTTTCAGACATGACAATTCTTTTCTTGGTCAGAAAAACAATATCAAGATAAAGCTTGCTTTAGTCCAGAATCTACACAAAAATTTCTGTATAAATTATTGACTGTACTTTGGCCTCATCTGAAACATTGGCTGTCATGGTTTAGCCCCAGCCGGCAGCTAAGCACCACGCAGCCGCTCGCTCACTCCCCCTCGGTGGGATGGGGGAGAGAATCGGAAGAGCAAAAGTAAGAAAACTTGAGGGTTGAGATAAAAACAGTTTAATAGGGAAAGCAAAAGCCGCGCACGCAAGCAAAGCAAAGCAAAGCAAGGAATTCATTCACTACTTCCCATGGTCAGGCAGGTGTTCAGCCATCTCCAGGAAAGCAGGGCTCCATCACGCGTAATGGTTACTTGGGAAGACAAACGCCATCACTCCAATGTCCCCCCCTTCCTTCTTCTTCCCCAGCTTTATATACTGAGCATGATGTCATGTGGTATGGAATAGCCCTTTGGTCAGTTTGGATCAACTATCCTGGCTGTCCCCTCCCAGCTTCTTCTGCACCTGGCAGAGCACGGGAAGCTGAAAAGTCCTTGACTAGTACAGCAACAACTAAAACATCTCTGAATTATCAACACTGTCTTCAGCACAAATCCAAAACATAGCCCCATACCAGCCACTATAAAGAAAATGAACTCTATCTCAACTGAAACCAGGACATTGGCCTTTGAGGCTGATAAGCTCTGACCCCAGATGGCACATCCAGCCCTCTCACAAGAGGCAGGAACATTATTGCTTTGCACTGAGGACTGCAGCATGAGAGCCAATCAATCAAGAGCCTTGACAGCTTTTATAGCCTCACATCAGGCCTAAGTCAAACTCCATGGCTCCTATTGTTCACATTATTCTCTTTTTCTCTGCTCAGATGAAATTAGGGCAAGTCCAAGGCTTCAATAAGAAAAAAAGGCTATTATGAGCAGCTCAGAGTTTATTGACTCTAATCTGTACAACAGTGGCCCAAAAGCCTTTTCCCTGAAAGTAACACATTAATAATTGCTAATAATTGTCAGTAACATAGATCAGCCCTTAGACACATACTTCCATGAAATGAAGGTATAACTGACATTCAAACAGCTAGTCTCAACATCTTTACATGCTAAAAACTATTTCCTAAGATAATTTTATGTACAGCAAGAACTATAACCTTTCAGTCACATAGAACTGACATACAAATATTGGTATGTTCCATAATACAACTAGCATATTAAAAAATTAGTGACCAAACCAGATTTGATTAAAAATATCCCTTGTGTAATCATGCTATGCTAACTGTGAACAGATATGTTTTTCTTTATTAACTCTCTGGCATTGCAAGATCAATATCATGTTGTGCTCAAAATGGAAATCTACTTTCAGAACTGATTCATAATGTCGTTATTTCTCTGTAGCATGCTCTTCTGAGGTCTAAAGATCATTTAAATCAAACTCCTACACATCTGACATGGAAGAATACTGACTTGCCATCGATAATATTAACCCTTAATTATTACAATTATTTTTAAACAACTATATGTCACTTTAGTTGCATGCATAAATCTTACTACCACCAACAGGTCACTTACATTGTCATAATGTGCTGTCAGCAAATGCACACAAACCCTTCTTGCACAAGAATTCAAGCATTGCTTAACATGACTAGATTTTACAGTGGGCAAATATGTCACATCTAATTTCCTACTTATCAAAGTTAAAACTGGAATTAAAAAAAGGAAAGGGGGGAACAAATTTTTTAACGACTTGTTTTGGTAGGAATGGAACTCTTCATCAACTAGCAGAAACCAACTGCAATAACTCCAGAAATCAATTTCCCTGGATACTGAAGAAACAGGAGGAGAGTGGCTCTTTTTTATCTTAGCTGTAGCTTTAGATGATTCTTCCATAAAATCTTCAGCCTTTAGGAAAGGATTATCTCATTTTAAATTACAGATCAGAGCTTGATAGCAGTACATGAATATTTATTTACTTTCTTAAATCTGAATATCAGTACTAAGATAGTGAAGGGCATTTTCAATTATACAGTTTCATCCACATATTTGTTAGTCCACTTACTTCACAATTGGACTGGAACTGGTGAGGGATTCAGTGAGCTTTCTGGAAAGGTGCTGGTTGAGAGAATAGCAGTTTCTTTCTGCTAAATCCCCTGATACAGCAGCTTGCCCTTTCAGCTGTCATTCAGTCCAACGTGGCTTTTCATACAAAACCAGAGATCAAGTGCAGACTAAAAGCTTGTTTCAAATGAAAGATTTCCCTTCCTCCCTGGCTTTCAGCTTACAATATTTACACCCTGAAGACTAAAAAGAACTCATAATTTGTAGTCCATCAAATAATATCTTTTCAGATCAAGTTCCAGTTATTTAGATGGACACCAGAATAAATAGAGTAGTAAGAGAGGTACTAAGAAGCACTTCTGCAGCAGCATAATAAAAATTAAAATATAGCAGGTCTTTCAATTTATTTATGTAGTTACAGTGGATGAAACAGAGTACTTAATAACACAAGTTTTTACCCTTATGAATAGCCTATTATTTCCTTCCTTAAAAATAATAGCAATGCATGCAACATCACAATTCTTGTCCCTACAGGCTAAAATAAATCATTTTAATTTTAGTGGGGTTAAGTAGAGAATGAACATCATAACAGGTGGCTGAGAAAAACTGGCAAAGCAGTGTGAAAAGGTATGCACTACAGCACTCTGAACTATACTTGCAGTGTAGGTAAAAAAGAGGATTCTTGCTTACAGCACTGTCAATTAACTATCACTCACAGACATTGCATTCAGGTTCAGACATTTTTTAAGGAAAATAAAATAAAATAAAGATGGAATGTTATTCTTCTCAACTTTCAAAGCTGAGAAGTAATGCTGCTATATTTAACCTAAATGATTTTTTTCATGGGTGTTCTGTAGAATGAATATCTGATGAAGGAATATCTGATTTACAAAAAATGAGAGTGATTTTGCTGAGCTTTCCAAAATCAACACTCATTTTAGTTGAACAAAACAAGAGGCTGTTGAGGCACATTTGTCTCTCCGCAGATGTATATGCACTACGTACATCCCATAATCCACAGGAGCTACAGTTAGCCTCACCCACAGCTCCTTACAATTTAATGAACAATCATATCCAAAAAATCTCTTACCAATTGCCTGACAGCAGTTATTCTCTTAGACTCTTGGCCCCAAATCGAAATTTGTCGTTGCCTAAGTAAACTTTTGTACCGGTTTTGGCTGGGATAGAGCTAATCTTCTTCACAGTAGCTAGTATGGGGCTATGTTTTGGATTTGTGCTGAAAACAGTGTTGATAACACAGGGATGTTTTAGTTATTGCTGAGCAGTGCTTACACAGCATCAAGGCCTTTTCTGCTTCTCACACCACCCCACCAGCGCGTAGGCTGGTGGTGCACAAGAAGCTGGGAGGGGACATAGCTGGAACAGCTGACCCAAAATGACCAAAGGGATATTCCATACCATATGACATCATGCTCAGCAATAAAAGCTGGGGGAAGAAGAAAGAAGGGGGGACATTTGCAGTTTTGTTGTTTTGTAACAGTTATGCATGATGGAGCCCTGCTTTCCTGGAGATGGCTGAACACCTGCCTGCCCATGGGAAGTAGTGAATGAATTATTTGTTTTGCTTTGCTTGCATGCACGGCTTTTGCTTTCCCTATTAAACTGTCTTTATCTCAACCCATGAGTTTTCTCACTTTTACCTTTCTGATTCTCTCCCCCATCCCACTGTGGGGGGAGTGAGCGAGCATCTGTGTGGTGCTTAGCAGCTGGCTGGAGTTAAACCACGACAGTCCTTTTTGGTGCCCAACGTGGGGCTCAAAGGGTTCGAGATAAGGACAGGTTTGATTGGAATGTGCTAGACTGAATTTATAGCTGTTATTGCTGTTTAGCTATTAATTGGCAGGCTCCTGTGCTTGCCATGGGGCTTGCTTGCATTACTGTATATTAGAGTAGAGTCTAGTGCTTGTTAGTGGCTGCTTTTTGCTTTTGCTGCTTGCTGTGCTGCTGTACTGCTTATCATCTGACTCTGCTGTGCCTGGAAACATTGTGATAACAGCAATGGCCATGCGCCTGGGCTGGCAGATGGCCAGGACATCGCTGCATCGCTTTCTGTGCTGCTGTACTGGACAGGCTGGAACTCTGGTGTGAACTTGAGTCAAAGGGACTGTGACCTGTGGATGAGTCCATGCGGGAGCAGGACACCCCGAAGTGTCTGTGGCCATGGATAAGTCCATGCCAGAGCAGGTACACCTTGAAGCATCAGTGGCTGTGCATGAGTTCATGCTGGAGCACCTTGAAGCATCTGTGGCCGTGGATAAGTCCATGACACAGCAGGTACACCTTGAAGGGACTGTGGCCATGGGTAAGGCCACACTGGAGCAGGTACATCCCTGAAGGGATGGTGGCCCAAGTCCACTCTGGAGCAGGGGCAAGGGGAGGAGTTCATTGCAATGTTAAAGCCTATGGCCAAAAGGGACCAGGGGTGGAGATTGTAATGGATATACCTTTAAATTTTTGTAACCTGTGATGTAATAGATGTATCTATTACAGATGTAATAGATAAAGGCAATAAAGGAAACAGGACTTTTATAACACAAAGTCAACAGAGAAGGAAGCTGTTCCTCTAGAACATGCATTTGTGTGTGCAGGTGTGCTGGACCTGTGTGTACTGAAGGGAAATAGGCAATGAACATTAGGAAGCATGAAATGACATCCATCTTTGCCTTTCAGGGAACATACATGTCATTGGCAGAATGTAAGTCTCAAAGCCATGGCTTTCAATCTGCATGTGTGATAACCAGAAATTGATTTCAAGAAGACTTGGAAGTATTTAACTTCTTATTGCTCAGAGACACAAACCCCATCTTGTACAGTCATTATTGTAAAAAGAGAGAAAAACCTGGGTGACATTTCAGAGCTCTGCTTATATGTTTTCATTTTTCAGCTACTCACAGCTCATTAAGCTTTCATTTAAAATAAGGACCTGTCCATACTGAAGCGCGCAAATAAAGCTGTGTATGTTCCATGTGTTTTAAGCCAGCTTAAAACTGTTAATGAATAATATAGCTTAAATGCAAGACATTCTTGAATATGTTTGCCACAATATAACACAAATGTGCTTATGTTCCTCCCTAAATGAGCAGGAAAACATTGTTCAAATGCTTCAGTAAACATGGCAGTAGCCCTAATGTGGTTGCAGTGCTGAAAAGTTTTTGGAAATGCATAAAGACATTTCTTGATTTTGGCATGTCCACTACATCTCACAGTGGTTTTCTTATAAATTGATACTTCACCATTTAACAGAAAACCAGTCTGGTAAAAAATTGTTGCTGTTAAATGAAGAAATCCCAAATGGCAGGTTCTTAAGCATGGTATGTCATGTTAATAAATGATAGTATTAAAAATCTCTGTAGTGCAGCCTTTTCTAACAGTAAACAGATCTATTCTTGCACACAGATGAGCTTCCCCTGTGTCAATAAACAAAAAGGACTCTGTTTAGAACAGAGGAAAATGGTCAATTTCTATCTCAGTAAAATTTATGAAGTGATAAAAACTTGGTAGTACATGCTGTGTGGATTGTTTCACTTCCTTGTCACATGATTCATGAGGAGAATTCTTCCTTTCTCTCAGACTCTTCATACTGCTAGTCAGACTCACACTGGAGAGGGCACCTTACAGTGATGGAAAACCCCGAGTCTTAATTCTCATTTCCACTCCTCACCCTCAAATTCTCTTAAAAGTTTGGCAAGGAACATTCTAATTTCTCATATTTGTAATGACAGTATTTGTGAACTTGATCACCACTACACTGCGAATTGTGCCTATGTGGTGGGTTGACCTTGGCTGGATGCCAGGTGTCTACCAAGCTGCTCTATCATTCCCCTCCTCAGCAGGATGGGGGGGGGGGGGGGGAGAGAGAGAGAGAAAATAAGATGAAAGAACTCATAGGTCAAGATAAAGGCAGTTTAATAAAGCAAAAGCAAAGACCGTGTGCGGAAACAAAGGAAAACAAAAGATTTATTCTCTACTTCCCATCAGCAGGTGACATCCAGCCACTTCCCGGGAAGTAGGGCTTCAGTATGCATAGCGGTTGCTCTGGAAGACAAACGTTGTAATAATGAATGCCCCCACACACACCTCCTTTCTCTTAGCTTTTATTGCTAAGGCCGAGCCAATCAGCGACAGTGGTAGCGCCTCTGTCATAACATAGTTAAGAAAGGGTAAAAAAAAACCTATGCAACACCAGCAGCAGTCAGAAGAGAGGAGTGAGAATATGTGAGAGAAACAACTCTGCAGACACCAAGGTCACTGAAGAAGGAGGGGGAGGAGGTGCCGCAGGCGCCAGAGCAGAGATTCCCCTGCAGCCCATGGAGAAGACCATGGTGAAGCAGGTTGTCCACCTGCAGCCCATGGAGGTCTACACTGGAGCAGGTGGATGCACCCGAAGGAGGCTGTGACCCCGTGAACCCGTGCTGGAGCAGGCTCCTGGCAGGACCTGGGACCCTGTGGAGAGGGGAGCCTATGCCGGAGCAGGTTTGCTGACAGGACTTGTGACACCGTGGGGGACCCACACTGGAGCAGTCTGTTCCAGAAGGACTGCACCCTGTGGAAGGGACCCACGCTGGAGCAGTTCGTGAAGAACTGCAGCCCATGGGAAGGACCCACGTTGGAGAAGTTCATGGAGAACTGTCTCCCATGGGAGGGAGTCCTCCCCCTGAGGAGGAAGGAGCAGCAGAGACAATGTGTGATGAACTGACCACAACCCCCATTCCCCATCCCCCTGCGCCACCGCTCAGGGGGGAGGAGGTAGAGAATTCAGGAGTAAAGTTAAGCCTGGGAAGAAGGGAGGGGTGGGGGGAAGGTGTTTTAAGATTTGGTTTTATTTTCTCATTACCCTACTCTGATTTGGTTGGCAATAAATTAAATTAATTTTCCCCAAGTCGAGTCTGTTTTGCCCGTGATGGTAATTGCTGAGTGATCTCCCTGTCCTTATCTCGACCCATGAGCCTTTTGTCATATTTTCTCTCCCCTGTCCAGCTGAGGAGGGGAGTGATAGAGCGGCTTTGGTGGGCACCTGGCATCCAACCAGGGTCAACCCGCCACAGCCAAGTTATATAGTCTAACTAGCTGATAAAAAAGAGAAAGAAATAGCATGTCTGAATTGGGGTAATTGTCACCAGATCATATCAGTATAACCCTTAATCCTAGCTATATATGATACTGAAAATGTCAGCCAATTTTAACTCCTGCAACCCATGAATAGGACCAAAAGGAAAAAGAAAATGTACTGTCTGAAAATACATGCCTGCAAGAACAGGAGCAGAAAAAGCTGATAAAGACTTTTTGCATAGTATTTAGTCAGATTAAGTATGACTCTTAACTGCATGTTTTATTGTCATTTATGTTCTCTTTGACCACAGAAAGCAAGCTACTTTTGACAGGCCACAAAAGCAAGCCTTCTGGGAATGTGTTGTTCTCTTTCTGAAAATCCCCTAATGCATTAATTTCCTGACCTCTCTCCTAATATAAAACTAAAGTTCACTCCTTACATGATAATCTTTGCCAGAACAGCTTCCACTCAGACAGCAGCTAATCCACTACAGCTAATGGTTTCTGTCAGGAAGGAAGTGAAATGATGCTATCATTATACTATATAGAATCATCTACATACCTCACGTGGACCTCTCCTTTCGTCAAATACCAGAATGATGTATCAAACCCATATAAAATCTAGCTCGCTCAGTCCTGATGTCCAAACACAGTTCCACTTAGCCGATATGTTTTGTGACCAGGTTATACTATGGAGATTGTGGGGGGGTTCATTGCAGTGGATATTCACTCTCTTCTATGCTGGGAACCAACTGCATGGAAAGATTTCTCCCTTGTTCTTGGTCCTCTATGCTGCATCTGTAGTTGTTAAAACCTTCTAAACCACCTACCTGCCTTATAAAGAGGAGTAACAGGATAACACCAGGATAACACCAAGGTCGCAGAATTGTTCCCTGTACAGGCCACCATATACGCCTAAGAGATTGTGGCCTACAGATAAGGCCACGCTGGAGCAGGTATGCCCCTGAAGGAACTGTGACCCATGTGAGGCCGTGCCAGAGCAGGTACACATCGAAGCATCTGTGGCTGTGGATAAGTCCATGCCGCAGCAGGTATACCCCTGGAGAGACTGTGGCCCATGAGTAAAGTCTATGCCAGAGCAGGTACTCCTAAAGGACTGTGGCCATGGATAAGTCCACACTGCAGCAGGGGCAAGGGGAGGAGTTCATTGCAATGTTAAAACTTATGGCTAAAAGGGACCAGGGGTGGAGATTGTAATGGATATACCTTTAAATTGTTGTAACCCATTATTTGAGTTGCATGTTACAGGAAGCACTATAGCAGGAACCACCTGAACCAATGAAGGACAAGCCTTACAAGAAGCAGTGCAAGTGCAGAAGTGACCCGACCTGAGCTGGCTTTGGTGCCCAGTATCTCCAAGCAACACACCACCTCTCCTGTCCTGAGTGACCAACATACCAGATGGAGCCCAAAGTCATGGACTAAATGAACTCAATGGACATTTATGGACATTTTACAGACATTTCACAGGGGTGGTCTATAGACTAAAGGAATGATATCTGTATTATATGAAAGGATGGGAAGGGAGGTGGTGGTTAATGAGGATGTATTGGATAATGTGACACCTGAGCATGAATGTAAATGGTATGGAATAAGGGGTGGAGAATGTGTTGGTTTTGGCTGGGATAGAGTTAATTTTCTTCATAGTAGCTAGCATGGGGTTATGTTTTGGATTTGTGCTGAAAAAAGTCTTGATAACACAGGGATGTTTTAGTTATTGCTGCGCAGTGCTTACACAGCATCAAGGCCTTTTCTGTTCCTCACACCACTCCACCAGCGAGTAGACTGGGGGTGCACAAGAAGTTGGGAGGGGACACAGATGGGACAGCTGACCCCAACTGACCAAAGGGATATTCCATACCATATGACGTCATGCTCAGCAATAAAAGCTGGGGGAAGAAGGAAGGCAGGCTGTTCAGAGTTATGGCATTTGTCTTCCCAAGTAACCGTTATGCGTGATGGAGCCCTGCTTTCCTGGAGATGGCTGAACACCTGCCTGCCGATGGGAAGTAGTGAATAAATTCCTTATTTTGCTTTGCTTGCATGCGTGGCTTTTGCTTTACCTATTAAACTGTATTTATCTCAACCCATGAATTTTCTCACTTTTGCCATTCCGATTCTCTCCCCTATCCCACTGGAGAAGGAGTGAGCGAGCGGCTGTGTGGTGCTTAGCTGCCTACCAGGGTTAAACCACAAGAGATTACTATCTGAAACCATAAATGTAATTTGCAAAAACAAACACTGTTGTTCCTCCCCTACTTTCTGTGCAATATTCACCAACGAATTAAGGATGCTTAGAAGGATGGATGGAGTAGAATCACACAGAATCAGGACATTTTATCTGGAAAAGCAGAAGGCAGCACTGACAGAGACAGAATGCCAATGAGGAAAAGGTCAGACTTCCATGTGTCCTCCCATAGGTTCCAGTTAATGGACCATAGCTCCAAACACTAAATGACAAAATGCAGTAACAACAGATGCCTCAACAAGAAGTCTGTAACACTAAGGAAAGGTGTGAAAGGAATGACAGTTGGCTACCTTTCTTGATTCTTCGGCAGAAGCCTCTCTCCTCACCCAGTAGGCAGCTGTGGCTGTGGCACCATTTCCTCACAGTTTCACTGTGCGTAGAGCTTCTACCAACGATCCTTTGGGTATGTTATTTTAGTCAATTAGTTATTTAGATTAAAGAGACTAGGTTTCTTTCTTGGGGTCTCTCCTCTGACAGAGACAGAAATCAGTACTAGAAATTAGGGTAAGACCATACATTTATTGTCTATATTATTAACTGTCAAGGGACAAAAGAAGATGGAGGGTTTTCTGCCTGTTTTGGGAATGTAACAAAAGTAGGACTTGTGTCGATTGGTAAAGTTAGAGTAGAAAAAAAGTAGATCCTGTGTACAGAAATCTTCTTTTCTCCTGGAAGACCTTTCCTATTCTGGTTGAAAAGCTTATATAGATGTTATTTTGAGAAATAAAGGTTAAAATGACTGCTGAAAACACCACAGAAGGGGATACATCTCACTTTTGAAGAAACAAAGAACACCACTGGAGATGGAGGACTGCGGACTTAAAAAAGGAGTGATATATTCTTCTTACTGAATATCCAAAACCACTTAAAATAGCTACCAGAATACTCACTAAAGAGAGTAAGCTAGATTTTTAAATGTCCATGAAAAACATTTGTAGAGGTGATACAAAATAACTTTTTCCTTTTATATTACAAAAAACCCAGATCCAGCTAGTGTCTTATGAGACACCCTCTTTTTCTTTGCACAGTCCAATGCATTACGCAAAATCAGAAACAATCTCCTTCAATAGGAAATCTTTTTGGGACAGTGTGACTGACCACTAAAGCCCTAAAATGGAAGAAGGCTCAGAGGAGATGGGCAAGGGCAATGTGCCCACGAAGCTCAGGAAATAATGCAGGGTGTGACTGACCATGGCTGTTGCAAAAAACCTGACTTCATCTCATAGAATCATAGAATCATTTAGGTTGGAAAAGACCTTTAAGATCATCGAGTCCAACCGTTAACCTAACACTACCAAGTCCACCACTAAACCATATCCCTAAGTGCCATGTCTTTTCAATACCTCCAGGGATGGTGACTCAACCGCTTCCCTGGGCAGCCTGTTCCAATGCCTGATAACCCTTTCAATAAAGAAATTTTTCCTAATATCCAACCTAAACCTCCCCTGGCACAACTTGAGGACGTTTCCTCTGGTCCTATCACTTGTTCCTTAGGAGAAGAGACGGACACCCACCTCTCTACAGCCTCCTTTCAGGTAGTTGTAGAGAGCAATAAGGTCTCCCCTCAGCCTCCTTTTCTCCAGGCTAAACAACCCCAGTTCCCTCAGCCGCTCCTCATAGGACTTCTGCTCCAGACCCTTCACCAGCTTCATCGCTCTTTGGACATGCTCCAGCACCTCAATGTCTTTCTTGTACTGAGAGGCCCAAAACTGAACACAGTATTCGAGGTGCGGCCTCACCAGTGCCGAGTACAGGGGCACGATCACTTCCCTAGTCCTGCTGGCCACGCTATTTTTGATACAAGCCAGGATGCCATTGGCTTTCTTGGCCACCTGGGCACACTGCTGGCTCATATGCAGCCGGCTGCTGACCAACACCCCCAGGTCCTTTTCTGCCAGGCAGCTTTCCAGCCACTCTTCCCCAAGCCTGTAGCGTTGCATGGGGTTGTTGTGACCCAAGTGCAGGACCTGACACTTAGCCTTGTTGAACCTCATACAATTGTCCTCAGCCCATCAATCCAGCCTGTCCAGATCAAACACAAAGGGGACCAGATGGTGACCTTTGTTTTAAATAAACAGCTATGTCAGTTGAGTGGATCAGCTGGTGGTATAAATGTTTCTTCCTGAGTTCATTAAACGAGTGTGAAAGTCTCCCTGAGTTAGCCAGACCAGCATGGGGGAAGTGAATATGTGGCTCTGCCTGTCCTGGTTTCGGCTGGGATAGAGTTAATTTTCTTCCTAGTAGCCGGTATAGTGCTGTGCTTTGGATTTTAGTATGAGAATAATATTGATAACACGCTGATGTTTTGGCTGTCGCTAAGCGGTGCTTACATTGGTCAAGGACTTTCCCCCCTTCAGCTCCCCATGCTCTGCCAGGTGCCCAAGAAATGGGAGGGGGCACAGCCAGGATAGTTGATCCAAACTGACCAAAGGGCTATTCCATACCATATGATGTCATGCCCAGTATATAAACTGGGGGGAGTTGGCCGGGGGGTAGCGATCACTGCTCGGGGACTGGCTGGGCGTCGGTCGGCGGGTGGTGAGCGGTTGTATCATTTTTTTTATATATATATATATTTTTCCCTTTTTTTTCCCTCCCTTGGGTTTTGTTCCTCTCTCTCTCTCGTTGTTTTTTTCCCTCTCATTATAATTCATTATTATTATTACTATTACTTTGTTCCAATTATTAAACTGTTCTTATCTCAACCCACGAGTTTTCTTACTTTTGCTCTTTCGATTCTCTCCCCCATCCCACCGGGGGGGGGGGAAAGTGAGCAAGCGGCTGCGTGGTGCTTGGCTGCCGGCTGGGGCTAAACCACCACAGTCCTTTTTGGCGCCCAACGTGGGGCCCGAAGGGTTTGAGATAATAACAGATTAACCAGAGCGTATTAAGGAATTTAGATCTGTTAGTAGTTGTGGGACGTGATATTGATCCATTTGTTCCTAGCATTGGTTTACCTGATCTGCACCATGCTCATTTCTTTGCTGTACATGTTAAAGATCGGTGTTGGTTTTTGCAGTTTGCTGTGCTCTGCTTTAATTGGTGATGTTTTGCCTGTGAAATTTGTTATTAAAACAGAGACCTTGGGTTTATTTTGGTATCTAAGTGCTGTACTGAAACCGTTACTGTATGTCGGGTATCATCTTATGGAGACAATTCGTAATTATACTTCTTCCTCTGAGAGGTTTTTTATGGAGGAAATGCAGAATTGTACCTTCACTACTTTCTTCTACAATGCTTCCTCCTTCATTACAGTAACTTTTCAGTATTTTGAACAACCTTGGGTAGTTAAGATACTTCTATTGGTATTGCTTGGGAATATTGTTTCGATCTTGTCCAGGGTTAGTAAGCAATTTAAGAATATCATCCAGAGATCTGCCCCAAGGCTGGATAGTTATGAGTGGCAGGGTGTGTGGGATAGCATGGGCAAATGCCTAGGACGGTGGGCACCTCCAGTGTTTTGGAACTTCACCCCTGAACAAGTGCAGAATCCTGAAAAATTAGTAGAATATTTGGAAAAAGTATGCTGTGACTCTGGCAATTCTAAGGAGATACGAATCACTGCAATGTGCTGGGGTCTGGCCCATGCCTACCGAGCCCTGTTCAATGCTACTCAGAACCCTCAAGGATCTGGTGACAAAACGACAGGCACTGTGGTTGCTCCAGCCCCCCCTGCGACAGGCACTGCAGTTGCTCCAATTACCCCTGCGACAGGCGCTGCGGCTGTTCCGATTCCCCCTGCGACAGGCACTCCGGCTGTTCCGATTCCCCCTGCGACAGGCACTGCGGCTGTTCCGATTACCCCTGCGACAGGCACTGCGGCTGCAGCTGCACCGAACAACTCTGTTACAAGCATTGCGGTTCAAACAGGGAACGAACCCGTGTCAGTATCAGTCGCCCCTATACATAAAAAGAAATCCTGAAAGCGAAAGTCAGCTCGTTTAGAAAGGGAAGATGAAGGAGCAGGGCCATCACAGGGAGAGGAAGAGGAAGACGAAGAACTCATAAATGAGACCGAAACCACCCGATCCCTATCCCTGAGTGAGCTGCGAGATATGCGGAAAGATTTCAGCCGTCATCCAGGGGAGCACATTGCCACCTGGCTGCTCCGATGCTGGGATAGCGGGGCCAATAGCCTGGAATTAGAGGGTAAGGAAGCCAAGCAGCTGGGATCCCTTTCTAGGGAAGGGGGCATTGACAAAGCGATTGGAAAAGGGGAACCAGCCCGCAGCCTCTGGAGGCGACTCCTGTCAGCTATAAGAGAAAGATATCCCTTCAAGGAAGATGTTGTATACCGCTCCGGGAAATGGACCACCATGGAGAAAGGTATCCAGTACCTGAGGGAATTAGCTGTGCTGGAAGTGATTTATGGTGACCTGAACGACGTGCGGTCACCCATAGATCCAGACGAGGTCCAGTGCACAAGACCCATGTGGCGGAAGTTGGTACGAAACGCACCACCGTCGTGTGCCAACTCACTGGCAATACTGACCTGGAAAGATCGAGACGGTCCAACAGTGAATGAAGCTGCTAGTAACCTCCGAGAATACGAAGAAAGTATCTCTTCCTCCTTTGTCTCAGCTGTGCAGGAACTGTCCCAGGAGTTCAAATGGTTCAAAGAGGATATGTCCTACTCCCTACCTATACGGACCAGTGTCTCAGCTATTAGGAGTCAGCGTTCCCCTGCTCAAGAGAGAGGATATAGAGGGTACACACCACAGGGCACCCTATGGTTTTACTTGCGTGACCAAGGAGAGGACATGAGGAAGTGGGATGGAAAACCTACCTCCACCCTAGAGGCACGGGCACGTGAGTTGCAAGGAAAAACAATCACCAAAGGGAGTTCTTCCAGGAAAATTGCTGCTCCGGTTTCCAGTGGACAGTTCCCCAGAGAGAGTAAGAGGGCTGATTTTACTCCTGATTTTAATGAAGAAATTCCTGACTCATATACACAAGAAAAGGGTAATGAATATTATGACCAGGATTAGGGCGGCCCTGCCTCCAGCCAGGTGGAGGAAAGGGACAACCGGGTTTACTGGACTGTGTGGATTCGATGGCCTGGCACATCAGACCCACAGGAGTATAAGGCTCTAGCAGACACCGGTGCACAGTGTACCCTAATGCCATCAAGCTATATAGGGGCAGAACCCATCAGTATTTGTGGAGTGACAGGGGGATCCCAACAGCTAACTGTATTGGAGGCCAAAGTGAGCCTAACTGGGAATGAGTGGCAAAAGCACCCCATTGTGACTGGCCCAGAGGCTCCGTGCATCCTTGGCATAGACTACCTGAGGAGAGGGTATTTCAAGGACCCAAAAGGGTACCGGTGGGCTTTTGGTATAGCTGCCTTGGAGACGGAGGAAATTAAACAGCTGTCTACCTTGCCCGGTCTTTCAGAGGACCCTTCTGTTGTGGGGTTGCTGAGGGTTGAAGAACAACAGGTGCCAATCGCTACCACAACTGTGCACCGGAGGCAATATCGCACCAACCGAGACTCCCTGATTCCCATCCATGAGCTGATTCGTCCACTGGAGAGCCAAGGAGTGATCAGTAAGACTCGTTCACCTTTTAACAGTCCCATATGGCCAGTGAGAAAGTCTAATGGAGAGTGGAGACTGACAGTAGACTATCGTGGCCTGAATGAAGTCACGCCGCCCCTGAGTGCTGCCGTGCCGGACATGCTGGAACTGCAATACGAACTGGCGTCAAAAGCAGCCAAATGGTATGCTACAATTGATATCGCTAATGCGTTTTTCTCAATCCCTTTGGCAGCAGAGTGCAGGCCACAGTTGGCTTTCACTTGGAGGGGCGTTCAGTACACCTGGAATCGACTGCCCCAGGGGTGGAAACACAGCCCCACCATTTGCCATGGACTGATTCAGACTGCATTGGAACAGGGCGAAGCTCCAGAACATAGAGTGATATGATATGAGTTTTTGATATGATATGATATGATATGATATGAGTGATATGATATGAGTGAAATGATAGAGTTTTTGTTACGTGGAGAAGCGGCGAGGGGGGTCGGCAAAACTGCCACCTTAGACTTCCGGAGGGCGGACTTCAGCCTGTTTAGGAGACTGGTCGACAGAGTCCCCTGGGAGGCAGCCCTTATGGGCAAAGGGGTCCAGGAAGGCTGGACATTCTTTAAGGAGGAAGTCCTAAAGGCACAAGAGCGGGCTGTCCCCAGGTGCCGAAAGACGAGCCGGCGGGGAAGAAGACCGGCCTGGCTGACTAGAGAGCTCTGGCTCGAACTGAGGAGAAAGAGGAGAGTCTATGACCTCTGGAAGAAGGGGCGGGCAACTCAGGAGGACTACAAAGGTGTAGCGAGGCTGTGCAGGGAGAAAACTAGAAGGGCCAAAGCTGAGCTAGAGCTCAATCTGGCTGCTGCTATAAAAGACAACAAAAAACACTTCTTCAAATACATTAGCAGCAAAAGGAGAGCTAAGGAGAATCTCCAGCCCCTAGTAGATGTGGGAGGAAACACAGTGACCAAGGATGAGGAAAAGGCTGAGGTACTTAATGCCTTCTTTGCCTCAGTCTTTATTAGCAGGGCCGAATGTTCTATGGGTACCCAGCCCCTGGAGTTGGAAGATAGGGATGGGGACCAGACTGGAGCCCCCATAATCCAGGGGGAAATGGTGAGTGACCTGCTGCACCACTTAGACACTCACAAGTCTATGGGGCCTGATGAGATCCACCCGAGAGTGTTGAAGGAGCTGGCAGATGTGCTCACCAAGCCCCTTTCCATCATTTACCAGCAGTCCTGGCTAACTGGGGAGGTCCCTGCTGACTGGAGATTAGTGAATGTGACACCCATCTTCAAGAAGGGCCGGAAGGAGGACCCGGGGAACTACAGGCCTGTCAGCCTGACCTCGGTGCCGGGGAAGCTGATGGAGCAGATCATCCTGAGTGCTATCACACGCCATGTAGAGAATAACCAGGGGATCAGGCCCAGCCAGCATGGGTTCAGGAAAGGCAGGTCCTGCTTGACCAACCTGATCTCCTTCTATGATAAGGTGACCCACCTAGTGGATGAGGGGAAGTCTGTGGATGTTGTCTATCTAGACTTCAGTAAAGCCTTTGACACGGTTTCCCACGGCATTCTCCTGGAGAAACTGGCTGCTCATGGCTTGGATGGGTGTACTCTTCGCTGGGTAAAGAACTGGCTGGACGGCCGGGCCCAGAGAGTGGTGGTGAATGGAGTTTACTCCGGTTGGCGGCCGGTCACAAGCGGTGTTCCCCAGGGCTCTGTGTTGGGGCCAGTTCTGTTTAACATCTTTATCAATGATCTGGACGAAGGGATCGAGTGCACTCTCAGTAAGTTTGCAGACAACACCAAGTTGTGTGGGAGTGTTGATCTGCTGGAGGGTAGGCAGGCTCTGCAGAGGGACCTGGACAGGCTGGATCGATGGGCTGGGGTGAATTGTATGAGGTTTAACAAGGCCAAGTGCAAGGTCCTGCACTTGGGCCACAGCAACCCCATGCAACGCTACAGGCTTGGGGAAGAGTGGCTGGAAAGCTGCCTGGCAGAGAAGGACCTGGGGGTGTTGGTTGACAGCCGCCTGAATATGAGCCAGCAGTGTGCCCAGGCGGCCAAGAAGGCCAATGGCATCCTGGCCTGTATCAAAAATAGCGTGGCCAGCAGGACTAGGGAAGTGATTGTGCCCCTGTACTCGGCACTGGTGAGGCCGCACCTCGAATACTGTGTTCAGTTTTGGGCCCCCCACTACAAGAGGGATATTGAGGTACTGGAGCGCGTACAGAGAAGGGCAACGAAGCTGGTGAAGGGTCTGGAGCAGAAGTCTTATGAGGAGCGGCTGAGGGAGCTGGGACTGTTTAGCCTGGAGAAAAGGAGGCTGAGGGGAGACCTCATCGCTCTCTACAACTACCTGAAAGGAGGTTGTAGAGAGGTGGGGGTCGGTGTCTTCTCCCAGGTAACAAGTGATAGGACAAGAGGAAATGGCCTCAAGTTGCGCCAGGGGAGGTTTAGACTGGATATTAGGAAATTTTTCTTCACCGAGAGGGTTATCAAGCATTGGAACAGACTGCCCAGGGAAGTGGTTGAGTCGCCATCCCTGGAGGTATTTAAAGGACGTTTGGATGAGGTACTTAGAGACATGGTGTAGTGGTGGTTTTTGGCAGTGTTAGGTTTATGGTTGGACTCGATGATCTTAAAGGTCTTTTCCAACCTATATGATTCTGTGATACTGTAACATCTGCAATATATTGATGACATCATCGTGTGGGGCAATACAGCAGAGGAAGTATTTGAGAAAGGGAAGAAAATAGTCCAGATCCTCCTGAAAGCCGGTTTTGCCATAAAACAAAGTAAGGTCAAGGGACCTGCACAGGAAATCCAGTTTTTAGGAATAAAATGGCAAGATGGACGTCGCCAGATCCCAATGGATGTGATTAACAAAATAACAGCCATGTCTCCACCAACTAGCAAAAAGGAAACACAAGCTTTCTTAGGCATTGTGGGTTTTTGGAGAATGCATATTCCAAATTACAGTCTGATCGTAAGCCCTCTCGACCAAGTGACCCGGAAGAAGAACGATTTCAAATGGGGCCCTGAGCAACGACAAGCCTTTGAACAAATTAAACGGGAGATAGTTCATGCAGTAGCCCTTGGGCCAGTCCGGGCAGGGCAAGACGTAAAAAATGTGCTCTACACCGCAGCCGGGGAGAATAGCCCTACCTGGAGCCTCTGGCAGAAAGCACCAGGGGAGACTCGAGGTCGACCCTTAGGGTTTTGGAGTCAGGGATACAGAGGATCCGAGGACCGCTATACTCCAACTGAAAAAGAGATATTGGCAGCATATGAAGGGGTTCGAGCTGCTTCAGAAGTGGTTGGTACGGAAGCACAGCTCCTCTTGGCACCTCGACTGCCGGTGCTGGGTTGGATGTTCAAAGGGAGGGTCCCCTCTACACATCATGCAACTGATGCTACGTGGAGTAAGTGGGTTGCACTGATCACACAACGGGCTCGGATAGGAAACCCCAATCGCCCAGGAATCTTGGAAGTAATTATGGACTGGCTGGATGGCAAAGATTTTGGAATATCGCCAGAGGAGGAGGTGACGCGTGCTGAGGAGGCCCCACTGTACAATAAACTACCAGAAAATGAGAAGCAATATGCCCTGTTCACTGATGGGTCCTGTCGTATTGTACGAAAGCATCGGAGGTGGAAGGCTGCTGTATGGAGTCCTATACGACAAGTGGTAGAAACTGCTGAAGGAGATGGTGAATCGAGCCAATTTGCAGAAGTAAAAGCCATTCAGCTGGCTTTAGACATTGCTGAACGAGAAAAGTGGCCAATGCTCTATCTCTATACTGACTCATGGATGGTGGCAAATGCCCTGTGGGGGTGGTTACAGCAATGGAAGCAGAACAATTGGCAGTGCAGAGGCAAACCCATCTGGGCTGCAGCACTGTGGCAAGATATTGCTGCCCGAGTAGAGAACCTGGTTGCAAAAGTACGTCACGTAGATGCTCACGTACCCAAGAGTCGGGCCACTGAGGAACATCAAAGCAACCAGCAGGTGGATCAGGCTGCTAAGATTGAAGAGGCTTAGGTGGATTTGGACTGGCAACATAAGGGTGAATTATTTGTAGCTCGATGGGCCCATGACACCTCAGGCCATCAAGGAAGAGATGCAACATATAGATGGGCTCGTGATCAAGGGGTGGACTTAACCATGGACACTATTGCACAGGTTATCCATAAATGTGAAACATGCGCTGCAATTAAACAATCCAAGCGGTTAAAGACTCTGTGGTATGGAGGGCAATGGCTGAAATAGAAATATGGGGAGGCCTGGCAGATCGATTATATCACGCTCCCACAAACCCACCAAGGCAAGCGCTATGTGCTCACCATGGTGGAAGCAACGACCGGATGGCTGGAAACAGATCCTGTGCCCCATGCCGCTGCCCGGAACACTACCCTGGGCCTTGAAAAACAAGTCCTATGGCGACATGGCACCCCAGAGAGAACTGAGTCAGACAACGGGACTCATTTCCGAAACAACCTCATAGACACCTGGGCCAAAGAGCATGGCATTGAGTGGGTATATCACATCCCCTATCATGCACCAGCCTCTGGGAAAATTGAACGATACAATGAACTGTTAAAAACTACACTGAGAGCAATGGGTGGTGGGACATTCAAACACTGGGATACACATTTAGCAAAGGCCACCTGGTTAGTTAACACTAGAGGATCTGTCAATCGAGCTGGCCCTGCCCAATCAAAACTTTTACGCACTGTAGAAGGGGATAAGGTCCCTGTAGTGCACATAAAAAACGTGCTGGGGAAGACAGTCTGGGTTACTCCTGCCTCGGGCAAAGGCAAGCCCAATCGTGGGATTGCTTTTGCTCAAGGACCCGGGTGCACTTGGTGGGTAATGCGAAAGGATGGGGAAGTCCGATGTGTACCTCAAGGGGATTTGATTTTGGGTGAGAATAGCCAATGAACTAAATGGTATGATGTTAACTGCTATATAATACTGTGTGTCATCACTTGTATGATTACTATACCCCATATCAATGGTATTTCAATAAGGATCACCCAGATTAGTGAAGAATGAATTTCGATGAAAGCAAGCAAAGTGCAGCGGTGATGGAACCAGAACTGGCGTCAGCATGCAACAGTCCAACACCACACACCATCTCTTCTGCCATGAAGGACTATTATGACAGATGGAGCCCAAAGTCATGGACTAAATGAACTTAATAAACATTTTAGAAGGATGGCCCATAGACCAAGGGAATGATAACTGTGTGTACATATATAGATATACATACCAAGACACAGGAAAAGTGGTGGTGATTAATTGTATTAGAAAAGGTAGAACCTGGGCATGACATAAATGGTATAGAATAAGGGGTGGATACTGTCCTGGTTTGGGCTGGGATAGAGTTAATTTTCTTCCTAGTAGCTGGTATAGTGCTGTGCTTTGGATTTTAGTATAAGAATAATATTGATAACACGCTGATGTTTTGGCTGTCGCTAAGAGGTGTTTACATTGGTCAAGGACTTTCCCCCCTTCAGTGCCCCATGCTCTGCCAGGTGCCCAAGAAATGGGAGGGGGCACAGCCAGGATAGTTGATCCAAACTGACCAAAGGGCTATTCCATACCATATGATATCATGCCCAGTATATAAACTGGGGGGAGTTGGCCGGGGGGTAGCGATCACTGCTCGGGGACTGGCTGGGCGTCGGTCGGCGGGTGGTGAGCGGTTGTATTTTTTTTTTTAATATATATTTTTTCCCCTCTTTTTTTTCCCTCCCTTGGGTTTTGTTCCTCTCTCTCTCTCTCTCGTTGTTTTTTTCCCTCTCATTATAATTCATTATTATTATTACTATTACTTTGTTCCAATTATTAAACTGTTCTTATCTCAACCCACGAGTTTTCTTACTTTTGCTCTTTCGATTCTCTCCCCCATCCCACCGGGGGGGGGGAAGTGAGTGAGCGGCTGCGTGGTGCTTGGCTGCCGGCTGGGGCTAAACCACGACACTGCCCAACACAGTGTTATAAATACTTTTATACTCTTTTAATACTCTTTTTATAAATGATGTGGACGTGGGATTCGAATGTACATTAAGTAAGTTTGCCAATGAGGAGGAGCTGTGGATTCCCTCGAGGGTAGAGAGGCCTTACAGAGAGATCTGGATAGACTAGAGAGCTGGGGAAACACCAACCATATGAAATTTAACAAGAGCAAGTGCCGGATTCTCCACCTGGGATGGAGTAATCCTGATTATACATACAAATTGGGGGATGAGAGGCTGGAGAGCAGCCTCATGGAAAGAGATCTGGGGGTTTGGGTTGATGACAAGTTGAATATGAGTCAACAGTGTGCCCTGGCAGCCAAAAGGGCCAACTGTGTCCTGGGGTGCATCAAGCACAGAATAGCTAGCCGGTCGAGGGAGGTGATTGTCCCACTAGTGGTGGTATGGCCCCACCTCGAGTACTGTGTGCAGTTTTGGGTGCCTCAATATAAGAAGGACGTCAAACTATTAGAGTGTGTCCAGAGGAGGGTGACCAAGATAGTGAAAGGTCTTGAGGGCAAGACTTATGAGGAGCAGCTGAGGTCACTTGGTTTATTCAGCTTAGAGAAGAGAAGGCTGAGGGGTGACCTCATTGCAGTCTACAACTTCCTCAAGAGGGGCAGCGGAGGGCGAGGTGCTGATCTGAGGACACGAGGAAATGGAATGAAGCTGCCTCAGTGGAAGTTCAGATTGGACATTAGGAAAAGGTTCTTCACTGAGAGGGTGGTTGGTCACTGGAACAGGCTCCCCAGGGAAGTGGTCACAGCACCAAGCCTGTCGGAGTTCAAGGAGAGTCTGGATGACACTCTTAGTCATATGATTTAGTTTTAGGTAGTCCTGCAAGGAGCAGGGAGTTGGACTCGATGATCCTTATGGATCCCTTCCAACTCGAGATATTCTATGATTCTATGAAAACAACTAACAAAAGAATTTTGAAGAGAGCAATGGACTTGAGCTGGTTTCAACCCACGTATTCCTTCCCGGCAATTGGGGAGGCCCAGCATCATGATGGTGAGTATATTATAGAGACTGGTAATGGAGATCACATTGGTATTGTGATTGAACTGTGTATTGCAATTGCTATATTTTTCTAAGTGCAACTTAGATTTCTGTTGTGTTTTCAGTATATTTTGTATCACTCTGCTAAATCAGAAATCCCATGTAACATCAACTATCTCCAAATAAGTAAATTTGATATTAAACATTACACCCTCCATGTGTGGAATATCTAAAAGAACCTAGTCAGAGAGTATTGGACTCTGACAATGACAAATGGCAAATCTCTAAAAGTGCCGACAAGCTTGAAAAACTGGGATGTGGAAGTAAAACACCCTTAAACCAAAAGATTGCAGGTGATTCTGTCAGTAGCTAGCCTTCAAGAGTCCATAAATGTTTCCATGCAAAAATGACAGCTGAGTTTGCCTCAAATACTTTAAAGTCTCAAATCTTAAAGCAGAATCCTTTTTGTCTTTGATATGTCTTTTTTTAGGGGTTAGATATATCCAACTCAAGTACATTAGGGAATTGCCTAAAAAGAGCACTTTTGTCTACACACATCCACGAATAGGAGGGTCTACCTGACAGGACACTGTCAGAATTTTGACATCTAGGTGATTCCACAGGGTCTTTCAAACTATTGCAACAGGATCTCAAACAAGAATAGCTTAGGCTTCTGCAACAGAAAAAGAAAATGTTGTTCTCAAAGACATCTCTAAAGATTGCCAGGCACTAACAAACATCCAAGAAATCTTTATTGTCTGAATGGGAATCATTCTTAGTTGCAATTAGGACACGTAACTGGACAAATTTAGGGGCCCTGGAAGTAAAGACAGAATGCTTCCAAAGAGACCTGAGCCAATTTTGGGCTATTTTTAAATATTTCAGATATTCACAATGATAGCTGCAGCAGACATAAAGGTTGAATTTACATCTAGGAAAAACTGCTTTAAACTTATTTTTCTGACTACACCACCTCATCAATCCTGTCTAGGTGATGACACAACCATAAGTTACGTTCTTCTTAGCTGAAGATATATTTTCTTCAAGGGCTTCTCAATGGGAGATTAATAAATTTTCTACATAAAATACTGTGGTGGGTTAGCCCCACAGTACTTGGGAAGACAAACACCATACCCATGAACGTCCTCACTTCCTCCTCCTCTTTTCCCTGAACTTTTATTGCCAGGCACAATGCCATATGGTATGGAATATCCCTTTGGTCAGTTGGGGTCAGATGTCCTGGCTGTGTCCCCTCTCAGCTTTTTGCCCACTGTCCTGGTTTCAGCTGGGATAGAGTTAATTTTCTTCCTAGTAGCTGCTATAGTGCTGTGTTTTGGATTTAGCATGAGAATAATGTTGGTAAAACACTGATGTTTTTAGTTGTTGCTAAGCAATGTTTATACTAAGTCAAGGACTTTTCAGTTTCCCATACTCAGCCAGTGAGGAGGTGCAAAAGAAGCTGGGAGGGAGCATAGCCAGGACAGCTGACCCAAACTGGCCAAAGGGATATTCCATACCATATGACATCATGCTCAGTATATAAACTGGGGGGAGTTGGCTGGGGGCAGCGATTGCTGCTCAGGGACTGGCTGGGCATCGGTCGGCAGGTGGTGAGCACTTGCATCACTTGTTTTTCTTGGGTTTTGTTCCTCTCTTGCTCTCTCGTTGTTTTCCTTTTCATTACAATTATTTTTGTTGTTGTTGTTGTTGTTATTACTATATTTCAATTATTAAACTGTTCTTATCTCAACCCACGAGTTTTCTTACTTTTGCTCTTCAGATTCTCTCCCCCATCCCACCGGGGTGTGGGGGGAGTGTGAGCAAGTGCCTGTGTGGTGCTTGGTTGCTGAATGGGGTTAAACCACAACACCCACTCACAGCCTACTGGCCTTTGAGTGGTGGGGTGGGTTGGAGAGACAGCCTTGATACTGTACAAGCACTGTTTAGCAATAGCCAAAACACTGGTGTGTTATCAACACTGTTTTAGTCACAAATGCAAAGCATAGCACCATATGGGCTGCTATGAAGAAAATTAACTCCATCCGAGCCAGACCCAGTACATATGGTCACAAAGCACAAACCAATTTGTGAGCCTCAGATCTCATCTGGCTTGATATATAAAACAATAATCATGTAAATCTAAATCAGTACTTTCACTGCATTATTCAGTAGTGGGCATTGTGCAAAAGAGATTGTTAAAACACAGATTATGCAATTTCATATTGAATGTTTCAGTATTATGATATCTTTTCTAACCTATGCTGTCTTTGGACTTCTTCAGACAAGATTTGAGTCTAAACAGAGCTGAGGATAAAATGGAAACTAATTCAGTCCTGTGGTTAGGAACATAATGCTATTTACTAGTATATTTTCACCGAAGTGTATTTTTTGCATAAATGCATTGTGGCTGATCTGGACTTTCTGTCATAAACATCTTATATTAGAACAGCAGTTAATTATTACTCATTTTTCAATTTTTTTTTCAAGGAAAGGGGTTTGGAAGTTTGTAGAGGAGTTAAATATAAAATGCCAAAGAGGAAAGAGTGTTGCACTGCTTTTTTTGCACTGCTTAGAACAGAAACCTCTTGTGAGGTCTTCTAAAATAAAAGTTCAGCAAAAAGTGAGTGCTGAAGCCATTGAGTAAGTCTTTTTTCAAAAAGGCAGCTTTCAATGAATATATTTTAAATGTGTGGCCTCTGGCCCCCCCCAATTTAGTCTTATGTAAAAACTTTCCCTGCCAACCCTTTCTCTTAAGAAATTTGGTAACCATAGTTTCTGTATCCTGCTGAGCCTTGATATGTAGAGCTGTATTCTACCTGCTGTTAAGCTGCTGATAGCAGTTTTTCTGTTGCAATTTATGAGAAATGTCAGTTGAATGCAGAGATTATCATACACACATTTTCCCAGCTGGATACCTCCATGAACAGAAAGCAAAGACATGAATGCATGTCGTGGTTTAGCCCCAGCCAGCAACTAAGCACTACACAGCCGCTCGCTCACTCCCCCCTGGTGGGATGGGGGAAGAGAATCGGAAGAGTAAAAGTGAGAAAACTCGTGGATTGAGATAAGGGCAGTTTAATAGGGAAAGCAAAAGCCGCGCACGCAAGCAAAGCAAAGCAAGGAATTCATTCACTGCTTCCTATGGGCAGGCAGGTGTTCAGCCATCTCCAGGAAAGCAGGGCTCCATCACGCGTAATGGTTACTTGGGAAGACAAATGCCATCACTCCGAATGTCCCCCCCTTCCTTCTTCTTCCCCAGCTTTATATGCTGAGCATGATGTCATATGGTATGGAATAGCCCTTTGGTCAGTTGGGGTCAGCTGTCCCAGCTGTGTCCCCTCCCAACTTCTTGTGCACCTGGCAGAGCACGGGAAGCTGAAAAGTCCTTGACTAGTGCAGCAATAACTAAAACATCCCTGTATTATCAACACTGTTTTCA